>NC_135348.1:28792996-29095139 GCF_023851605.1 Tamandua tetradactyla | reverse complement strand
ATGATTTGGAGATAGTTTTAGTCTCTGGAGTGACTTGGAGAAACAGCCTTACTTTCTAGGCAATAGCAGTAATCGCCAAGCTTTTGTTATCATTCGTTCCATCAGTTAAAAAAATAATAAACATATGCTCATTTTCTTCCGAGGGTATTGCCTTGTTCCCCGCGTGGGTGGAAATCTATAGTTAGTGTTGAAGTTCTCCGACTTTATTCTTGAGGTCACTGCATTCTTAAAAAATATCCAGGGCCCCAGAGAACTTCTATTTATGTGGGTTAGTGGTATCTATTGATAATGTCATATTAGAAAGTAAAACTTGGAAATATGTTTATCAAGTTATTTCATCACCATTCGTATCTCACTACATGTTATGGAACACATTTTTTTGTGAAACAATAACTATATTATCCAGAACAAAAAGGAATTAGTGAAAACAGTGGCAATGTTTTAACAGTTTTGGAAATCACTTAAAGTCTGTCTTAATAGGGACATCTGGGCTCTGATTTCTACTTCTGCATTCATTCTTTTGTGATATGTTGTTTTGACTGAAGTCTATGAAGAAAACCCAGTCCCACACATATGTAGCTGGAAATGAGAAAGGTGTATTTTAACACCCCTTTTAAGTAATTGTGGATATTCCTTAAAATCCCTCCATCTGTCTGGTGCTTTGAATGGATCTTTTACCCCTGCATGATTTTGTAACATTGGTTTTGATCTGTTGGAAAATATTGATTCACGGAGTTATGCAAATGTTATATAATATCAAAAAATAACATTAGTTAATATCACCTTCAGCCTGTTCAGGAAAATCTTTGAAATATTGGGAACCTGCCAAGCTCACAATGGCAGATATGTTTTTCCTTGAAAATTTTAATCACTGGCAGCGATATTGTCAGTTGTTTTCCTTGAAGTGGCAGGTTCACTCCATATATATATATGGAGTATATATATATTTGTTTGATTGTTGGTTGGTTTTTGCATGGGCAGGCACCGGGAATCAAACCCTGGTCTCCAGCATGGCAGGCGAGAACTCTCCCTGCTGAGCCACCGTGGCCCGCCCACTCCATATATTTTAGAGAAATGTCTGCCTCATATCCATATCTGATTAACTGTAGCTTATCATTTGTTCTTTTTGGTAAGAATGTTGTTCTATGAAAAATGAGATAATTCATCTTTTAACTTAGGCAATCGCTACAATTGCTTGAATGCTTTAAAACATTGCATTTTGTTATGCACCCTTTCCATATTGTCACACAGAATATTGAAAAAGGCGTGTAAATAGAGATCCAGATTTAACAAAATACTTTTCTGCATTTTTCAGTGAAACTGGCATTTCTTTCTAACTGAGAGTATATGCTGGCTACCAGTACAGTTTGATGCCACTGCCTTGATTTGTGCTAAGACACCAGCAGTCTTATCTGCCATTGTGGGTGAAAAAATATCAACCTAGTGAAAAAGGCAAATGAGTTTTAGTATTCTGAAAATAGTTTTGACCTTGCATACTTCTGAAAGAGTCTCACACATCTCCAAAAGTCTGTGAACTATACTTTGAAAACAGTGTTACATATTGAGGATTGGTGGGTTGTAAAATAAATGTAGTTGGGTCGAAACCAGCATTAAAAAAAAATGAAACAATAGAATAGAAAATATCCATGCCCATTTTATGTAGAAAAGATAACTATTTTATAAAACTCACTTTAGATATGTGTCTATACAATGACTAATGATGTTGAACATCTTTTCCTCTACTGTACTTCCCCTCCCTTCCTCATCTCATACTCTCCGTGGAAAGCAAGCCTCACTCCTGTGGGTGGCTGGGTGGGTTTAAGCACGACCTCTTTGAATAAGGAGTATCTATGAGTTATTTGTAGTTCTTGTGTAAAGATTTGTCTCTTTTCCCCCATTTATTTCTTTATTTTAATGATTTTCTTGCATTGGTATGGACTTATGGATATTTATTTTATACTTTGGGTTATAATCCAATACTATGTTATTTTGTTGCCCCTGTTGTTCCAGCTTTTGATCATTGAGGACTTTTTGAGGTTGGCTCCTTGTCTCTGGGTTCATCTTTATTTTCCCTGCCTCAGCCATAGAATTAGCAGATTTCTCCAAGAAGCCGTGATTCCTTTGTTTTTGAAAATGGTATTAGAAACCAAGATCTGGGCATTGGGAGTTCTTGTTGCTGCTAGGGTGTCTTCACTCTTACTTGGCTAGGCTAGGAAATAAATGTATGCATACCAACCCACATGTACATACACATATCTATAATTATTTCTGTATATATCCGTCTGTATCTATAGTAAGCTAAACATGATTTCATACTGATGTCACCAGCTCCAGCTTGTGGTTCATTCTAGTTGATCCAAACCTTTCCTCTGTCAGTGAGCAAGTTACCTGAAGTTACCTGTATCAGCTCTTTTTTTCCTCATCCCTTTCAGTGAAGTTATATCATACCTTTGGAATACAATTAGATTTATTCAACAAAGTCTGCATTTCTCTTGGGATTTCCAACCTCCTGATACAGTATTTTAAATTTGAATACATTAAAGTTTATTTTATGTGATGTACAGTTCTGTGGATTTTGACAAATGCAGAGTCATGTATCCAGCACCCCGGTACCAAACATAGCTTCATAATCATCAAAATTCCTCCGTGCGTCATCCCCTTTATACTCATTCATTCTCCACTCCCCCAACCCTCGGTAACCACTGGTCTCTTTCTGTCCCTATAGTTTTACCTTTTCCAGAATCATATGAATGTAATCATACAATATTTTTGGGTCTGGCTTCTTTCACTTATACAGTGCATTTGAGATTCATCCATATTGTGTGAACCAATAGCCTTTTCCCTTTTTATCATTGAATAATATTTCACTGTATGACCATGCCGCAGTTTATCCATTCATCTCTTGAAGGGTATCTTGATTGCTTCCAATTTTTGGTGATTATGCCTACATGTTTTTGTGTGAACTTAAGTTTTCAGTTCATTTAGATAAATACTTTGTTAAGTATATATTTTAATGTTTTTTAATTGCCATATTGTTTCCTGGATTGCTTCTACCTGAGAAGCAACGAATGAGTTTATTTGAAGGATTGGGATTGTTACTTAAATATTTGATAAGAATTCACCAGTGAAACCTTTAAAGGCCAAAACTTTTCTTTGTGGGGAGACTTTAAATTAATAATTCAATTTCTGTGCTGCCCTGTTTGAACTGTTATTTCCATAGAGCCGAGGGAGAAGAGTAGATAGGATGGGAGAAGTTGTGGGCAAGAATGTTGTACACTAGCACTGTTCTTACCTAAAGTTCAGTGACTTTTATGGATAAGAGCTTCTCAGTCCATTTTATGCCTTTGGTCAATATCCAGAGTACCTAAATGGTTGTTTTTGATGGTTTCATCCAGATGTATACTTGTTTGGTTTTATATATATATATATATATATATATATGATCCATTTTAGTTGATTTTTTTAAAAACTTTTTTATTGTATAGTATAACATATATACAAAGCAAAGAAATAAAAAAGCAATAGTTTTCAAAGCACTCTTCAACAAGTAGTTATAGGACAGATCTCAGAGATTGTCATGGGCTACCATACCATCCTCTCACATTTTTCCTTCTGGCTGCTGTAGAATATAGGAGGCTAGCAGGTTTAATTTTTTTTTATCATCACAATCGACTTTTTCTTCCTTTTTTTTCGTGAAAAATAACATACACACACACAAAAGCAATAATTTCAAAACACAGCACCACAATTAGTTGTAGAACATTTCAGAATTTGACATGGATTACAATTCCACAATTTTAGATTTTTACTTCTAGTTGCTCTATGATACTAGAGACAAAAAGAGATATCAATTTAATGATTCAGTGTTCATATTCATTTGTTAAATCCTATCTTCACTATTTAACTCCACTATCGCCTTTGATCTTTCCATCTCTCTCTTTAGTGTTTGGGCTATGACCATTCTAACTTTTTCATGTTGGAAGGAAGTCTGTCATTAATATGGGATAGGGAGATGGAACTATCTGATGTTCTGGAGAGGCTGGGCCCTCTAGGTTTCAGGACTTATCTGGTCCAGGGACCCATGTGGAGGATGTAGGTTTCTGGAAAGTTGCTCTAGTGCCTGGAGCCCTTGTGGAATCTTATATATTGCCCTAGGTGTTCTTTAGGATTGGCTGGAATGGTCCTGGTTGGGGGTTGGCAGGTTATGATAGGTAGCAAGGTCTAATTAAAGCTTGACTAAGAGCAACCTCCAGAGTAGCTTCTCAACTCTTTGAACTCTCTCTGATACTTTATTAGTTACACTTCTTTTCCCCCTTTTGGTCAGGATGTATAGTTGTTTTTTGAGGAGAGGATCCGTCGACCTCTTCAGAAGTCTCCTGTTTCAGGTTTTCCCTCTGCTGTATTTCCTCTAGTAGCAAATAGACATGGCATAATAGTTTTCATCTTAAACAAAAAATATCTTGCTGCCATATCCATCTATAGCTACTACACCCTTTCTACCTCTTTTGGACAAAGTTTCCTCAAAATACTTTTCTCCTCTCTGTCTTCATTTCCCCTTCTCCTCACAACTACACTGAAAATGAAAAGAAAAAAAAAAAGAAATGCTGTTGTTCAAGTGACCTAAGATTTCCATATTGCTAAATCCAGATCTACTTTAGTCTGCATTTTCTCTGAATTATCAGTACCACTTAACACAGGAGATAAACTCCCTCCTGGTTGAAACATTTTCTTTACTTTGTTTCCAGGATGATCATACTCTTCTTATTTTTATTACTTCTCTGGCCATGTTGTCTCAAAAAATCAGCTTTGCAGATTTTCACCACGTCTTCCCTAATTTGCCCAGAGCTCAATCCTTTGACCTCTTTTCTCTCTAAATCACTTCATTCTTATCTACACACTAATCTCCCAAATATTCATTTCCAGGTTGGCCATCTCTCCTGAAAGTGAGCCATAACTAATTGCCAAATTTTGAAAACCCTACCAAGCGTTCTTAACCACAGCATTTGACAACTTCATCCTTCTAGTTGCTCGGCCAGGAACCATGGGAGACCTTCTTGACTGCTCTCTCCTCTCACAAACACATCCAAGTCATCAACAAAACTTGTTGGCTCCAACTTTCAGTTGACTTAGAATCCAGCTACTTTCACTGCTACCACCCTAGTCCAAGCTACCACTGTCTCTTTCCTGGGTTGTTGCAATGACTTTTAACAGTTTTCCTTATGTCTGCCCCTGTTTCCCTTGGTGTATTTTTAATACACTAGCCAGTGATATTTTTAGATTAAATTGTATTCTCACTCCCGCTTAGAATTTTCCCATCTCAAATAAATTTCAGAGCACTTAGAATGGCCTGCCAGGCCCCTACGTGATCTGCTGTCCCGTCGCTCACCATCTCACTGCCTCACTAAGCTTGTCTCCATTTCTCTCTGTTTTAGTCACGCTAATCTCTTTGTTGTATGTCAGACTTGAAGCACATTCCTTCCTTGGAGCCTTTGCATCTGCTATCCCTCTGCCCTGAATGTTCTTCCTGTGGATCCTAGATCTCTGTGACCTATTTCCTTACCACTTTCAGGTCTCTGCTCAAATTCCTTCTTTTAGTGAGGCCTTCTTGATCGCCCCACATAAAACAGCAACACTCTGCCAACTCTACCCACTAGATTTCCTATTCCCCTCATCTTGATTTTTTGCCACAATACTTAAACTATATATTTCTTTTGTCTTGTCTTGTTTGTCTCTCCCACTAGAATGGAAGCTCCATGAGGGCAAGGATTTTAGTCTGTATGTTCTCTGAGAGTATCTCCAGTGGACTAGAATATTGTCTGGCACATGGTAGGCACTCAGACATTTGAAAGAATGAATGAGTGACCATTTGTGTGTGTGTGTGTTTGAGAAAGTGAGGTAGGGAATGGAGGTGGCTACCTGTGATAAACCCCATAAATGCTGAATCGGGAATTGGAGCTCCCTATCTAAGTCCTTCTTTGAAATTTTTTTCTGGTTTAGTCTTATGTCCTGATTGTTTTAACTATTAATATTCCCTAGCCCGTTCCATATAGGTAGTTCTTTGTTCATCTCTTATTAGTTCATGTGTATTAATGTTTCCCCAAACACCTGTTAACTTTTGAGGGAAAACATTAGTCCATGTTTTACTGCTATGGGGTTCCACTTCTGAAGCATCTGTGCCTCGTTCCTAGTTGTGTGCACTAAGCAGCAGGCCAATTCATTGAGCCGCGTCCCAGTACCTTAGTATTGGAGGGGTGTGTCCTGGGTGGGTACAGAAGCACTTCTCTCTTTCACTTTGGTATCAGATAATCTGACAAATCAGGTTTGTGTCAGTCCATCATGGGGCTCTAAGGGCCAGAGACGGGATAATAGTATTACTTCCTAAAAGCTCTTTAGTCTCTTACTCAAACTTTAGCCTAAGGACATTTTTCTCAGGTGAATGAACCTACAGTGAAATGAAAGGAAAATGTCTGTTTTCATTTCCGGTCTTCTAAAACAAATACCATACAGTGGGTTGTCTTACAATAGGAATTTATTGGCTCACAGTTTCAGAGGATAGAAGACTTGCTTCCTCCCAGTGTCTCTATCTTCTAGCTGATCAGCAATCTTTGGGGTTCCTTGGCTTTTCCATCACCTGGCAGTGCACATTCTAGCATCTTTCTTCCAGGTTCCATTGAATTCTGGTTTCTTGCTCTGCCCATAGCCTCTCTTTCCTTGTCCAATTTCCTTTGACTTTAAGGACTTCATGGATTAAGGCCCACCCTCATTCAGTTTGGCACACCTTCACAAATAGCATCTTCAGAGGTCTTCTTTGCAAATAGGTTCACACCTACAGGACCATTTTAAAGACACACATGCAGGTTTAGAGAGTTGTGACACATCCAGAGTAATACACCTGGGGCTAGAATCGGGTCTCTTGATACCATCCCATTCTGTGGTATGTCCTTCCCCTTTTTGCTGCAAAGCGTTGTTTTTTGAGGGTGGATTTAGTTTTTGGAAACACAAAAGTCTTTGAGAGCCAAGTCAAAAATAATGTAGCCTGCCAGGTAACTTTTGAAGAACAACTCATTCAGATGAGTATACCATATAGTAACAACAATAAAGATAATAGCTAATAATTATTGAGCACATCTATATGCTATAGATGATTCTAAACTTTTGATATAGATGACCTCATTTAATCCTCACAATCTTATAAGGAATATAGAAAGTACTTAATATATATCATTTTATTTCATTTATTTTGTTTTGAATATGTATTTGTCAATGGTGTATCTTGGGATCTTTTTTTTTTTCCCATGGGCAGGCAGGCACCAGGAATTGAACCCAGGTCTCCAGCACAGCAGGTGAGAACTCTGCCACTGCGCCATCGTTGTCTGCCCTATCTTTGGGATCTTAATCTTGGAATCATACTGCCGGGGTTCAAATCCTAGCTCCTTTACTTCTTGGATCTTCTACTTCTGTGATCTTGGGCAAGATACCTAACTTCTCTATGCCTCAGTTGCTTCATCTATAAGATGAATATAACAGTATTTTGTTGTGAGGATTAAATGAAATAATGCTTGTTAAAGTACCTGGACCACTGTCTAACATATAATTGTACAAATGTTGGCTAGTATAGTAGTAGGTTTGATACAAATAGTAGGACAATACCATTAGAAACAGCAATCCTCTCCCCCTCCTATTTTCATTCCCCGATTTTACTTCCAAGTGACAGCCACTCTCATTCCTTTCCCCTGGTAATTATAGATATTGTCTGTTGACTTCCTGACATCGATTTTTTTCTGACCTCTCTTCCCCTAACTAATTATCTATCTCCCTATCTAGTTGTCTGTCTTTCTACTCTTAACCTGTTCTTGATTTTCTGTTTCTTAACTTACTCACCCCCATTTTGCTTAAGTTAATTTTGTGGAAGTTTACTAATAAAAGGTACACAGGGGTAAATTTTTAGTCTTTGTCTGGAAATGTCTTTATTCTGTCCTTATACTTGAATGTTAGTTTAGTTAGGAATAGTTAGAAATGGAAAGTCATTTTCATCAGTATTTTAAAGGCAGTGCTCTATTGTCTTTAGGCTTCGTAGGAAGCCAGTATGAGTCTTTTTCTTTATATGCTGCTTTTTTCTCTCCTCAAAGCTTTTAGGATCTCCTCCCTATCTTTGGCATTGAAAAACTTCTTAGTAACATGCCTTTTTGTAGGCTTCCATTTATTTTAGGTACTTTCAATTTGAAAACTCATCCTTCAGATCTGGAAAATTTTTTATATTTACACACCATTTTTTCCTTTCCTTTTTGAAGCTCTTAGATTGATCCTCTACTGGCCTTTCTCCTGTATTTTTCATATCTATATTCTAATTTTTTCTATATTCTGAAATATTTTAATATTTGTCCTCTAAGTACCTATTGAATTGCTATCTCTTTTTTTATATTTGATTTTTAAGAGTTCTTTCTTCTCTGAGCATTTGGTTTAGACTTTTTATTGTAAAATAATGCACTAATATAGAAAACGAAGCAAACCAAATGTAAAGCATAGTGAAGTTTTTATAAGCTGAACACCCTTGTAACCACCACCCACGTCTAGGACAGGCTTTGTCAGCCACTCAGGGGACCCATCTCAATCCCAACACCTCCCACCATCTTTCCAAAATTAATTACTGTCCTGACTTTCATAGTCATTCCTTCGTTTTATAGTTCTTTATGTCTTTATCACCCAGTTGTGATTGTTTATTATTATAGTTTAGTTTTGCCCATTTAAAAAATCGATGCCTTAAATTCTTAATCTACATATTAAAAAACTGTAAGGAAAGCCTCATCTTTTTCTTTTCCTTTCAGTTGATCTGTAAAGAACCCGGCTGTTTGATTTGTAGTTTTCTACATTCTGTATTTTGCCAATTGCATAATTATGGTGCCGTTCAATTTATTCCTCTGTCCTTGGAATTTTTTTCAAATGAGCACCTGGATCCAGATGCTTAATCGGACCTATGTGTTTGATCCCTTTGTCAAAAATGTGTTTTTTCATCTGGAAGGACAAAATGTCTGGTTATCTCTCCTTTTGTAATGCTAGCTGTAGTGATGCACATTGTCTAAAGGCATTAATTCACTGGGAGCTGCAAAATGGTGTTATTCCAATTCTGTCATTCCATCTTAGTTTATCAGCTGAGACATCTTCATACCACTATTTGGCTATCCAGTGGTACAGTTCATTAAGGAAAGATAGGATAAACTCTTGGTTCTTTCCCTTAATTTTCCAATTTTCAAAAGAATAATTTGGCTCCCTGTCATTCTTGGAAGACGAGCAGTTGAACTCTTTAAACATTTTTATGAACTTGTTGATTTAGACATACTTTGTTTTAATTCACTGCATTCCTTATCCTTAATGAAATTAAAATGGTCTCATTTTTGGCAAATGGAAGCCTCTTTGGATTGGCTTCTGGGTCTTTTTTTTTTTTTAACTGAGAAATCTTCACACACAAACAGTCCATCCATAGCATACAATGAGTGGCTCACAATATCATCACATAGTGTGTATTCATCACCATGATCATTTTTGGAATATTTGCATCACTCCAGAAAAAGAAAAAGAAGAAAAAACTCATACATCCCATACCCCTTATCCCTCCCTCTCATTGACTGCTAGTATTTCCATCTACCCAATTTATTTTAGCCCTTACCCTCCCCCATTATTTATTTATTATTTATCCTTAGTTTTTTACTCGTCTGTCCATACCCTGAATAAAAGGAGGATCAGACACAGGGTCGCATTGTAAATGCTATATAATTATACAATTGTTGTCATGAATCAAGGCTACTGGAATACAGCTCTACAGTTTTCTGTACTTCCCTCCAGCCACTCCAATATATCATAAACTAAAAAGGGATATCTATATAATGCATAAGAATGACCTCCAGGATAACCTTTCGACTCTCTATGAGATCTGTCAGCCACTGAAACTTCTCATTTCTCTCTTCTGCCTTTTGGTCACAAAGGCTTTCCCAATCCCATGATTCTGGGTCCTGGCTCATCCAGTGAGTTCGGGCACCATTGCAAGGGAGGGCAGTGAGTTCGTCTGCTGAGTTGGCTTACAGAGGGAGGCCGCACCTGAGCAACAAAACTGGTTCTCTGGGGGTTACTCTTAGGCCTAATTTTAAGTAGGCTTAGCCTATCCTTTGTAGGAATAAATTTTATAGGGATGAATCGCAAGATTGAGATCTCGGCCTATTGATTTGGTTGTCCCCACTGCTTGTGAGAGTATCAGGAGTTCCCCAAATGAGGAAGTTGAATATTTCCTCCTTTCTCCCCAGTCCCCCAAGGGGACTTTGCAAATACTTCTTTATTCACTGCTCATATTACTCCAGGATATATCTGGGTATCACACTAACCTGTATAAACCAACAAAATCTCACCCCCTATCCAAGATTCCATGTACTTATGGTGTTCAACTAAACTGACCATACAAGTTAAATTAGGTAATGCGCTGCACAAAATAAACATCTCTCCCTTTGGTCTCACATAGAAGTTGAAGTTTCACAATATGCACAATATCATCCTTCACCCTGTATTCTGATTTACCTTAGTCCTATCCAGATCAGCTTCATTCATATCTCTAGTTGAAGTCTGGTGACTTTTTCAACTTTTTAAACAGTTCCTTGTATGGAGTAGTGCTCACCTGAGTCCTTTTTGACCTGAGACTTGTAGTCTTTGATAGCTTCCCTGGTATTTGGGGAATGACAAAATACTACAGACTCATCTTATACATTTCTTTCTCCAGGCGTAGAATTAACAATTTCCAAGAAGCCCTGGTTTGTTTTAGTAAAAAGTGTATTTCAAGACCACTTCTGGGCACTGGGGATGCTCATTACAATTGGGTTAGTCGTTTTTATGCCTTTTCCATGGTTATAAACTTCTTTATAAGCTCATGCTAATACTTCTAATAAGAACTCAAGGGTTTTTACTGAATTTTCTCTCTCACTATATACATGTGTGTATATATACACACATATATATATATATTCTTCTTTCATACCAAGAATCTTGGTTCTTGCAAACAACAGGGAATAATAGAATTAGAATATCCTATAATTACTCATTTGCTGCATCACACATACCTGAGTCCTATTAGCAATACAAAACTAACAGTACCAATTAGAACCACAGGAAAGAGTTTACAATTTTTTTATTGAATGTGCTATCCTTATTCTTTCCCCCACCCACCCTTTTGGTTGCACTAAATCTTCATATGTTTATTATTGGATCATGTAGCCATTATACACATACTGAAATCGAACAGTTGGAAACAGGCATGTGTGTGTATGAGCTCGCTTCTTGCAGGTACACATACGCTTGAATGTGTGTTGGGAAAACCAGTAGTTTGGTTTTTTTTTGCCTTAGTTTTCTTACTGAAGGAAGAAAAAAACTTTATTTAAAGTTGAACAGGAACAACAGACAGTATGCCTATATGCTTGTTGTTCATTTAGTGGTGAATGTATGAATTTGTTTTTGTGACCTCTTATAGTGAAGCTGATTGACTGCTAATTTCAGATGCAATGAGTCATTCTGCTAAATAACGTATTTCATTAAGAAAACTTTGTGTCTTTCAAGCGAAAGCTAGGATTTGGACATGGTATGTAAATCCATATTGCTTGATACGAGGATCCATTGTGCACAGGATCTTGCCAGAGTTAGAGATTCCTCCAAGTAAAACTTGTCCTAATTTATATTGTAGTGACGTGAAAAGATGGATAAAAAGTAGGATAAAAAGAAAAACACCAGGAAGTGTTTATGAAGACAATCTAATCTGTGTCCCCTGCTTTATTCCTTTTTCTTGCTGGGATCTGAGGAAGTACGGGCAATTCACACGAAGGTGGTATCCTGGATGGAAACTAGCTGAGCCTGATCAATGGTATCATCACACCCTCCCCGTTCTGTCCCGTTTTTGGATTTTTTTTCTAATCAAGCAGTTGATTTGAGATTATAGACTACCTTCCTCAATAATGTTCGGAGTTCTACAGAAAGCCAGAGCCATGGTTTACATAGAGTTAACATCTAAGAAAACTGTGATACGGATTTAATCCAGCCATTACCTTCCATAACAAAGAGATCATATAGATGATGTAGCTGAAGCAGCAGCCTTCTAAAACCAGATCTTTTTTCGAATATTGACTCTTTACAAACTAGTTTTCAAATCTGTATTAGGATATACAGGAAAAAGAATGTGAATTCTGTAAGCCATCCTTTCATTAAGACTGGGACTATAACTTATAAAGACAAATCCTAGGTTAGAAGAGGCCACAATGATCAAGGCATTTTTTGCCTAAGATTTAATCAGAGACTAGTTTTAACAGTATTTAAAATACCTGTCTTAGTAGAAAGCTAGAACCTGGAAACTCCTTAAATCCACCTCTGTAGAAATGAACCCAGCAACATTGCCCTAAGATGAGCTCCTGACTTCTGTGGGCAGTAAATGGTTTATCTTACATTTGAGCTGAGTGAGAATGGAAGAAACAGCAGGAAAAGGAGCTGAGTGTGTAATTGTACTTTACTTTTCCTGTAGCGTATTCCATGGGAAACGGTACAAGCAGACTCTATAGTGCTCTCGCCAAGACACTGAACAGCAGCGCTGCCTCCCAGCACCCAGAGTATTTGGTGTCACCTGACCCAGAACATCTGGAGCCCATTGATCCTAAAGAGCTCCTTGAGGAATGCAGGGCTGTCCTGCACACTCGACCTCCTCGGTTCCAGAGGGATTTTGTGGATCTGAGGACAGATTGCCCCAGTAGCCACCCACCTATTAGGGTCATGCAGTGGAACATCCTCGCCCAAGGTATGCCTGATGCTTTTGTGCCTGCACGGTTAGTTTGCTGTCACTTTCTTTCTGCTTTTGCATGTGCCCAATTCACTGATGTTTCTTGTGGCGGGAACATGAGGATCCTGTTCCCAGAAGGGGAGATTAGGAAAAGGAATCATGTCACGTCGAAACTTATTCCTTACCTTCTATGTCTGTGGACTATCCAAGGACAATGAAAGTCTGTTATGTCTACCTCCCAGCAAATCCAAATTTAAATGACCCTGTCATTTATTAGACAATTAAATTGAACAGCCTCTAATATTCTGTTGCCTCCATCTTTCAGTGCATTCTTGCAGAAGAGAAACTAAGTCTACTGAATGGGTAACATAATATGTAGAACTTTCTTCAGGAATGGGAGTTGGCTGGTGGTGAGTGTTGGGGATTCTTGCAGCCAGATTCTTATCCATACACATCTATATAAATTGAGGCCAGTGTTCTATAAAGTAGAAAAATATGTGAAAACTTTCTGCCTCCTTCTGTAATAACCAGAAATGTTGCTTTAGTTCTCTGTTCATTGAGATACTACTATGTTATTGTTAAACACAGATATTACTGTGTTATAGTTAAAAGGACTCTTTTCCTGGATCTGAATTTAAAAAAAACAGATGACAGTCAATGTTGTGAAGTATTGCCTTTTGTGTAGCACTAAAATTTTAAGTAAAAGAAGCCAGAGCTCTTTTTTTTTTTTTGCTGGAAAAGGAATACTCCCTAACTTTCCAATCTTTGATTGTTTTATTTTTCCCAGGTGTTCATCCATAAGTAGAAAAAGCTACCCATTTAAAATAGGTCCTGTTCTTTCAAAGTGCTGTCTGTTTTTTTATCAGTTCACCCTATATTTGAATGACTTTGTTACAGCCATTGTTGAAATTAGTCTGTAGAGTCAAATAATATATTTCATTTGAAACATAGTTTAGACTGCTGGGACTGAAAATAACTCTGTACTTCTTATGTCATGGAATAGTTATATGAAATAGTTTAGAACAAAAGAAAACCAATTAGTTGCCTTATCCTGATGGTTAGAGGTTATTTAGTTTGGGTGTGTTAATACAATTTAGACAGAAGAACCACCCAAAGCATCTGAAACAGAAGCAGCATTCTATGGTTGTTAAGTAGTGTCAAACCTAAGGAGACCCTAAGGTACTTTGAAGTTACTGTTCTCTAGTAGCTGACAACTGACTGGTTTTTTTATTTCAGCTCTTGGAGAAGGCAAAGACAACTTTGTGCAATGCCCTATTGAAGCACTCAAGTGGGAAGAAAGGAAATGTCTCATCCTAGAAGAAATCCTAGCCTATCAGCCCGATATATTGTGCCTCCAAGAGGTGGACCACTATTTTGACACCTTCCAACCACTCCTCAGTAGACTGGGCTATCAAGGTACTTTTTTCCCCAAGCCTTGGTCACCTTGTCTAGATGTAGAACATAACAATGGGCCAGATGGCTGTGCCTTGTTTTTTCTCCAAAACCGATTCAAGCTAGTAAACAGTGCCAATATTAGGCTGACAGCCATGACTTTGAAAACCAATCAGGTGGCCATTGCACAGACACTAGAGTGCAAAGAGTCAGGTCGACAGTTCTGTATTGCTGTCACCCACTTAAAAGCACGCACTGGCTGGGAGCGGTTCCGATCAGCTCAAGGCTGTGACCTTCTCCAGAACCTACAGAACATCACCCATGAAGCCAAAATTCCCCTTATTGTTTGTGGAGACTTCAATGCAGAGCCAACGGAGGAGGTCTACAAACACTTTGCTTCCTCCAGCCTCAACTTGAATAGCGCCTACAAGCTGCTGAGTGCTGATGGGCAGTCGGAACCTCCATATACTACCTGGAAGATCCGGACCTCAGGGGAATGCCGGCACACCCTGGATTATATCTGGTACTCTAAACATGCTCTAAGTGTGAGGTCAGCTCTTGATTTGCTCACTGAAGAACAGATTGGACCCAACCGACTACCATCCCTTCATTATCCTTCAGACCACCTGTCTCTGGTGTGTGACTTCAGCTTTAATGAGGAATCTGATGAGATATTATAAGTACTTACTTGTTTATGTATTTTTAATAACATGAGTCTTAACAAGGGATGTTTGAGGAAACTGAAACAGGGTAACAAGTTGCCTGAGGAAGGATTCGCAGTTTCTCTCACTTCACTTTCCATATTTCCCGCATGCCTTGGGAAGGGAGCCCATTAGTTCATAATTCTTTTATTATTATTAAAACCTACAGCAAAAAAAAAGGGTGTTTGCACTCCAGTTTTGGCTTGTATTGTTTTCTTTCCCTTAGCATTATGTTTTGATAATTTTAAGGCATTAAATTAAGCTTATTTTGAAGCTTTTTCGATCTGAGAACATTATAAAAACTCAGACTTGCTTGCATCCTCCATAATTAACAATAGATATGCAGGAGCAATTTCTCTAGACAGCATTTCAGTTTATTTATTTGTGGTTCTTTAAATGTCCATTAAAATATGCATGGCAATATTTATTTTTTATACCTTCAAGTAAAATTAAAATATGACATGAACATTTTATAATGTTCAGAAGTTATAGGGAGAGTAATTTATAGTAACTTTCTTAAAGCTCTAATATTTCATTTGGGGTCTAACAAAATAGTGGTGTACGAAACCTGATTGTTATTTAAGTGGAGGTATCATGTCTCCTTGATACAGTCTTCATAAATAATCCTTGCTGTGGCTCCATGTCCATGGTCAGTGTCTTCATTATTTATTCACTATTATGCATTTATACTTTTCCACTGGAATGCCATTGGTATACATTTGAGGTCACTCAACTTCATTATTATTTGTACTGGAATGTGCTTTTCACAGTAGGTTATTTAGGAGCTGTTATGTGGCCATGGCTAAGAAATTCTTTTCAGAGATGGAAAACTGAAAACCCTGTTAATAGGGCTGTCACTGAAATTGCCTAAGATAGCCAGGTGACTGTGTTGTTCAAATGTCTAGAAAGAATTATGTAAAAAGTCAGAAAAGGAACCTGGAATTCTCTTTCATCAGAAATAAAAGTGGTAAAGATAACAGGTAAAGCATCTTCTCAAAAAATCTCAACAAAATAACTTATTGGTAATAAATTGGTACTTTAATCCATTAAGTTGTAAATATTTAAGATTAATAAATGGTCTTCTAAAACTAGTACTTTTAATATCTTGCCTTTTTCATCCAAAAAATCTGGGGTGGACTTGACCTGTTATGTGGTGGCCCACACAGTCCATTTGCACATAGCATCTTCATTTTTTCAAGCGGACAAAGGTGGGTCTGTAGCTGCACATTGAAGGCATCTATCCTATTCTTACGTTATTTCGCTCAGCACCAAAGTCAGAGTAACCCAAAATGGGCTCACCTAAGTACTCTGCATTAGAACCACTCGTGAAAAACAAATGAGGTTTTCAGTACATTGTATACACATCATCTTGGGGCTACCTGGAAAGAATGGCAAGCAAGGAGGAGGTCTGTATTAATTGCAGTATTGGTTCAAATCTTAGCATGACTAATTTTCAGAAACAGAACACCAAGTATTTATTTGTGCAAGTGTTAGTTTGCCTATGTTGAAGTACCCCAACCTGAGGAAAAATCTTTAGAGCTTAAGCAAGAAAATCTGGATGAGAAGGAAAGCCAAAATAATGTTTGAATTTCCAAGTGTTCTCCACCAACATGTGAATTAATGGAGTAAGGACTCGGGGTAGGAGTAGCTATGGGTGTAGATACTGCTGATTAAAATAAAAGGCTTCTGAAGATTTCAACATGTGACTGAGATGCAGCTATAAATTAAGAGTTGGAGGGAAAATACACTATGGAACTCTCCTTATGATTTACCCATCAAAGTTCTAATAGCTGGAGACTAAATACTTATTCAATGGGATGATGCATTTGCATTTGTTTCAATGTAATTAGGTATATAAGTCTTGCTGGGTTACGCTTCATATTTTATTTTGATTCTACTTTCAGGCTTCTTTGTAGACTGCTTTGCCTTATGGACTATCAGAATTACCTTAAGGTGTGATGGTAAATAACAGATCTATACTGCTTGGGGAAAAATATAAGATTCTAGATTTTGATATATATTTCATGCATGAGTTTCTCGTTATGTACCTTTTGGTTCAGCTTTTCCTTTTATATCATATTTTGATTAGTTATAACAGTCTTAAAAGAGAAGGTAAATTGTGTAGATTTGAAGAGAGGGTGAGTGGCCATGGTTGTGCTCTTTATTCCAAGTTTCAATAGATTCTATTCTACATGGTGGTAGGAATGACCACCTTAGTTATTTAAACAAAGCATTATGATGTACGCATAAAGAAAGTGACATTTGAGTAACATGTATCTTGGTCTAAGCTTTATGTATAACTTTTCCTTCTTTCCTGTAGATAGACTCAAAAGGTCAAATAATTTGATCAAAGTGACAGCTAATAACCAGTGGAGCCTTGCAACTAATAACTCATGTCTGCTTTGTTTTGAAAAGTGATTGCTTTCCACACCCCCTCCTATACATACACACCATGTTTCCTTGGCTTTGAGTGAGTACAAATGGGGAAAAAAGTGATACTGTAGGGGAGGAAGAGATTTCTTAAATGAATCTACAAAATGAACAGTCAAGTCAAACAAAGTCAAATATTTTTCTAGTACACATACAATATTGGAATAGAAGCAAGATATAGTGGCTTGAATGACTGGATTTCAGTTGTCCTTATACAACAAAGTCTAGTTTGCCAAAAGTAGCATCTGATACTGTTGAGTACTTTAATGGTAGCTTTTAAAGGAAGCAATAAGAATAGCTATTCTAGTATTGTTTTAAACTAAAAGGAGAAATTGATGCAATTGTATTTGTACCTTTTTTTAAAACATCCAAGATTTTATAATAATGAGGGAAATTATATGTTGTATATAATTAGGTAATGTGCCTTAGAATTGAGGAAAGATTTTTTTTTAATTCTGAAGAGATAAAACACATGCTCATAAATCATAATTAATTTCAATTTTCAAGAAGCATCCAAAAAAATGAATGTACTTGCATAAGCTCTGACAAAACTCCCTTGTTAGTAACATGTATAAAAGCATGGCCGAAGTAGGTTTTTATATAGAGTAGATGGATACCAGAATGGCAAAGGTCTGAAAGAATGTGGAGTTATAAGGGGAGGGGGAAAAAGCAACATTATATAGAAGGACACAGGCTTTAAGTGAAAAGACTAAGGTGTGTAATCAGTGTGAACTTCAACAAGTCTCTCCAGCTCTAGGGCCTCAGTTTTCTCATTGAAAGAGTGTATCATACCTACCCTGTCAAGCCCATAGATTTGTGAAATGTTTGAAAACCATACTGTAAACTGTAACACAAAATCTATATGGAAGTCACTGACTAATGCTTAAGGTTCAGAGCAGGACTAGGAAGGGCAGGGCACTGTACTTGATGTCTTAAAATATTCATGGCTGTTGTGTTGTAACCCTCTCGCTAAGCATTTTTAGCCAAAGAATAATCTTACACTTTCAAAGGGCAGAACTGAGAGTCTTAATAGAAATTTAAACCCCAAATAGGTGAGGGGCTAGTATAATGGCAAGAAGTTGTGTTTTCCAATTGTTCCTACTTCAGGCATATATAAAAGGTAATGAGTTATAATAAATTAGTATCATGAAATGATGTCAACTCTACTTTGGTTTGTGACGTATAAACATCTGCTGCTGGGTGACAATACAGAATATGCATAAATCCAGGCCTTGTTCCCCAGAATTTTGTAGAAAGCTCACTTTAAAAAAACATTCATACAAGATTAGACATACAGACAGAGCCATTTCTCTTGACAAGAATTCTAGAAAAACCTTCGCTCCTTTGAGCCAGCTAGCAGACTTGGACTATATCTTTTTTGCTTTGGCTGCCAAGACATTCAGAACAAAATCTTATAACTCAGTTTTTTTTCACTCGTTTAAAATTTTATAGCACGTATCCTGTATATATCCTTTTTTGGCATCTGTTTTGTTTTGTTTTGTTTTTGCCTTTCTTTTACCTGTTTTTGTTTTCTGTAGTCTTATGATAAGTAAACTATCTGAAATTATTTGGGGAATAAAGCAAACTATTACTTAAATTATTAAGCCACATTAAATAGATTCAGGCTTCTAGAGCTAGGCAACTTTTATACAAGAACATAGAAATATGATTACAGAGTCCTATATATATAAAATTGAGAAATGTACATGAGCAATTAGTCTGACATTTGATTCTGGTTTCCAGGGCTAGCTACTGCACCTGAAGAGAGAATATCCAACAAAATTCAGTAACATTTTAAAGTTGTTTGTAAGAAAGTAAGGACCATAACACAATAGGATAGGCTTATTCAGAAAGACTTTGCCCCTTCCCTTATGTTTCTTTTCCTTTTAATTTTGGATGGGAGGGAGTGGGGGTTGAGGCTAAAATTTTAATGTGGGAGCAAGATGAGTTCTTTTTCTAGGTCTGCCAATGACTAGCTGAACAGAAACTGGTAAGTCAAAATTCTTCTAAACCTTAGTTTCTTCATTTGTAATAAAGAGAGCAGACCAGATAATCTCTAAGGTTTTAATGCTTTAAAACTCTGATATGAATTTCAAAACAATTTCAGTACTGCTGCCACTGCTCAAAACTATTTCTTGAAACTTTTTAGAATTGCCTTCATATCCAGTTTTGTGAAGTGCTCAAGAAAACTAGTATGAACTTAATAGCCACATCTCATTTTGAACCCAATATGGTACTGCCTAGCTTGATTCAAAATAATTTAACCTCAAATGGCTTAGTTATTTCTAAATCTAAAATCATCAACGGGAAATCTGCCTCTAGCAAATATTTTTAAATTTTAGATTCTGCTCCAAGAAGTAATTCAAACATATTTTGAGCAAAGGTTAACACTGCTGGCATTAGTGCATAGCTTTCCAGAAAAATTTCTTTGAAGGGAAAAGGCACATGGACATGGTATACTGTTTCAAAAGACTCTAAAGACTTATCCTAATTAAAAAGATGTTAAAATATGAGGAAACAGGACTTTAGAAACATGAAATATACAGTATGTAGGGTTTTTAAAAAGCCATTTATAAAACATAATACATTTATCTCCAACTATATACCTTTTTCCCTTAAACATTTTAGAAAACCTTAGGTTTGGGCACAGATCTCTAAATGCTGAAGCTTTTCTTGAAGCTATAACCAGTGGTTCCCAGATTTTGCTACCCATTGGGATCACCTGGAGATATTTTTTAAATACTGATGCCGGGCTCCTGTATGTAGTGTGACCTGGGCAACAGGATTTTTTGAAGCTTCCCAAGTGATTCTAATAGGCAGCAAAGTTTGGAAACACTGTATTAAAAGTGAATTAATATACTAAGCCTCATAATTTTCCAATTTTATCAAATACATTAATATTTCTTTTTATGATAACATCACTTCATTAAAGAAAATCTGAAATAAAGACAAAATTTTCTCAAACACTACAGTGGAATGGGAGGAAACATCTTGGGAGAAGACAACTCTGTTACCTTATAGCCTATTTATACAGTTCAGTTTTGTTTTTGCTATAGAATATTTTGTGTCAAACAATTTTATGTTTTACCTTTAAGTCCTCACGTTAAAAGTTCTTAAGTCCTTTACCCACAGGAAACATTACTACTCAGTAACAGTGTTCAAAAAGATAGTGATGGGTGCCCCCAAAATGGAAGTAGAATGCATGCTAAATCAAGTTTCCCTGTTGCACTTGAAGGGTGAACGGTATCTTCTCATTCTGTCGTTAGGACTGGAATCACTATGCAATGAGTTCTTAAAGAAAATAATAGGTTTTAATTAAGGGAAGAAATAATTAAAACAAAGGGACTGAAATACAGAGGTGAGTCACAACCAGAGAGGACTTGCAGTACTGTGAATGTTTAAACGTTTTAACCAAGGGAAAAGTTGCTTTGATAACCATAGATTTAAAGGAGGGTTACTCTTACCTCCCCAAAATAATGTGCTCGGTAGTGTCTTCATAGAGTAGGCAAAGAGACTTAAAAGGATCATAGGACACCGGGTAAATAACCCCAAGGCCAAAATTTTGTCTTACTTGTATTCAGTGATCATAAATGTACACTCCTGAATGAAGTATGCAAGGTGTCAGCAGCAAACCACTAGTAATGTACCAGGTGCTTCATTCTGGCCTCATCACCATCGCTCTACTGGGACTAAACATATTAAATTAACTTTATTATAATTACTATGGTTACATTCCTAACATATTAACTTATTTAGTCCTTACAATCCTATGAAGAAAAGAGCCCTATAGACAGAACCTTGCTAAATACTAACGTTAAATGAGAAAGCTGAAGGGAAGCAAAGTAGACTAAATGAAGAGTTGGTCAAGCAGCAATTACAGTAGAAGAGGGGTGTCACGGAAAAGGAAAATCAGAGTTTTAAGGAGGAAGATGAGGCATGAGATTTCCTGAGAAAGTGAAGTGTGTCAGATTTGACAATTTGATAATCAGGTTATTGGTGTTTCCTTGAGAACTGTTTCTGAGCCAGAAACCTGGCGATTAGTTGAAGAAAAAGAAGCAACACAAGAGTGAGTGACTATTATTAACTGTTGGAATAAGATCAGGGAGGAAAGGGAGGAGATGCTGACTGAGTACACAGGAAGGAGGAGGTAAGGATGGATACTAGGATAAGAAGATGCTCTCCATGTAGCAAGGAGTCCAAAAACTGAGGGAGTTCACAGCTCATGAACTCCATAAATTCTTTGTTAAGAAGGATAACAAAGAACCCCTCGTTGAGAGGGATAAGGGCCCTTAAGAAGGGTAGTAAAGGCCAGAATCATTGCTGAAAAATGACCTAAGGAATATATAGACAAACTGATCTTTTCAACCTGGTGAGACCTGAGGAATATGTCACATCACCCCATGGTGATATGGGGTTTCTGATATGTAGGACACAAAAAAACAAGATTAATTTATGTTTTGGAGAGGTTGAGAATAAAAACCATACCACTACATAATTTCAATCAACAGAAACCCTCTGAATAGGCTATACTGTCAATATAATGTTTCCAAATCTAGAGTTAGACTCTAAATCTAGAGTCTAACTCTAGACTAATCTAGAGTTAGACTCTTGGCAAGTATGTCACGAAGACCAATAAATGTCCAAGCTCAGCATTTGGAGAGGGAATAGATACGGTATAAAGATCTAATTTTTGCCCTGAAAGAGTATTACAGAAGTTATGACTAAAACAAATGAAACAGTCGTTCAGAAAATAATATAATTCAGTGCCAAGCTTTTCAGTAAAAACAGATTTGAAAGCTAAAACACTTAGGAAATGTTATAAAGGTAGTACCTGATATTAACTCGCAAATGGGCTAAGAACCTAGCACAGTTCTTTGCACTTTTATTAAAAAGGACTCAGTATGTTTATGGAAAAGATAAAAGATTATACGGAGAGCTGTTATAAATAATCTTTGTCAGCTTCATTGGTCTGAAGTAGTAGCTGATCAAGTGCCTAATTAAAGGCAAAAAAAATTAAGAATCAGTTTATCTAATTTCCAAAAAGATGTGAAAATAGACAACTTTTCTTTGAAGTAGAAAGGGCATTAATATGTTGAGTCATAAGACCTAGTTTTGTGTATAATTAGGAAATCCATTTAATCCCTCTGGTATCTCAATTTATTAATCTGTAAAAGAGGTAGATTATTACTTGTTCTTCTTAACCCTCAAAAGGTTGGTTGAGAAATGATCTGATTTGAAAGTGTTTTATAAATATAAATTCTTTATGTATGACCAACTAAAATACTAAATTCATTATAGTAAACAGAACATTACAGTTCATGATATTAATTAAAAAGGATGTGGCAACATGCAGATATTTGCCAAATAGTAATATAACAGAAGAAAACAGAAGTAGTATTTTTCACACAGTAGTTGGGGAGGGAAAAGGGACTTCATCTACTTCTTAACTAAAACGACATCTCCATAATAGCTTTTGATTATTATAAATGCCACCAGAGACCAAAACACAAAATAAATTTCATTTCTATATTTCAGAAAACCTACTTGAATACACTTTGAAACAAGAGTACAACAAAATAGAATATACTTCAAATGTTGAATATACAAACTATTATAGTTCAAATCTGAACACTGGTACTTTCCCTCTTAAACTTCAACTAAAAAAAAAAAAAAAAAGAAAAAGAAAAAGAAAATTCCAGGTGTTAGAGCTACCTGACAAAACTTCATGCTGAGCCTGCACTTCCAAGTGACAGTAGAACTGAAACTGATGTGTCTGCACAGATGCCAGGGCTAAGTGAGTGACACAGGCATGTTACAGCAAAAGGCCAGAGCCAACTGTTAATTTGTCCACAATTAAGAAACTGACAGACTTAAACTACCATATAAAATGTTACATGTAAATTCTATAACAATACTGTGCTAGGTACAAGATTTTTAAAATTTTTCTTTAATAAAAAAGCTTTACACAAACAAGCCATTAGCTTATTTCAAGAAAGAAAACTGAAAATTAGTCTAAGGCCTTTGTTTTAATCAGCTTAAGCTATATGATATAAAAAAAAAACGCACTAGATCGTTTTTTGCTATCCTCTTTCTGAAGCTTTTGGATCCATTCTTCAATTCACATTCTAAAATACCTATATTAGCAGAGTCTTCACATAGCACCAGTTAAGTGAGTACTGTGCGAACACAGTAATAATTGCTGGTATGCATATAAAATGCATCGAGAATTGCTATATGTAACAACAAGATCACCCATCCCGACCCCTCCCCACTGAAAACTACATAACCTCTTACAGAATTTTAGTGTTCCGAGTCTTAGTGTAACTTGCTATTGTAGTGAGTTCCTTGGTCCCTTTTCAATCCTTTTTTTATTGGCGGGTTCAGTTTTCTACTGTAAGAGGCAGTTTTCTGTCAGTATCTCAATATGTAGGTCAATTCCCACTGAAACATGGGATAGGTAATTTATTTCCAGTAAGTTTGATTGTTTTCTTATATGCATTAAAAATGTTTTAAAGTCTTCTTTTGACTGATCTTGATGCCTTCCCTTGCACACATTTATGTCAGTACTGTTTAACCAATCATGAACAGTCTAAAGTCCATGGTAGAGCTTCTATTTTATTTCTCACACGTCACTAGTCCCTCTGTTTTCATGGTTACAGGAAGGGCAATAGCTGAAGGCGCACTGACAACCACTACATGGGTCACTGTCTTATTTCCATCTGCTGGTTTTTCTTCTTGTACCAGCTGCAAAGTTTCCTGCTTTTTTGCCACTGCTTCTGATTTAACCTCTGGCCCTTTTATAACAGCACTGATAACTCGGGGAGGAGTCTGGCCAGATGCCTGCTGAGCAGGCATTGAAAGTCTCATTACGGGTGTACCATGGGCTATTGAAACAGGGGTAAGTGCTCTCACAGCCAGTGGGGTTCCAACAATGTTAATGCTTCCTGATCCAGTCAGACTTGACTTTGTCTGCAGCTGACACTGTGCAAGTTGTGTAGCTGGGATGGTAATAATTTTGGCAGGCTGCATGGTGATTTTGTCTCCATTTTCAGTAGAGGCTGGCATCACAGTAGGGATTGTCTGGATGACTACCTTTGGTGAGGCTGCTGTTGTTGGACTGGTGCTGGTTATTAATGGTGCACCTGCATTCACTGACTGAACCGCCACAGTTGAAATTTTCTGACCTAATGAGGTCATTACAACAGGTACTTGCATTGCTACACGAACTGTCCTAGAAGATTAAAAAGAGAAGATGGTTCTTTGTAATACTAAACCAGAAAATGGGTCTCTTGGGCAAAAAGATGAATGAAAATCCAAAATGTATAAAACTCATGCTCCCAAGTTTTACAGATATACATAATCCCTGAAGTATAGATTATAAAATAGCATGAAATGACTATATTAAAAATTAATGCATATATCTAAAACTAAAGCTCCATCTTTAAAATAAAAACCAATTCAGGTTAGTTGAGACATCTACTTAAAGAACAAAAACTACATCTAAAATATCAAGCACTTTTCAAAAACCTGCCAACAGTGGATTCATAGAATGCTAGTATTCAAAAACAGTTCATTTTTACCAAGAAGCCTTCTAAAACCTAAGTACAGCATTAGAAGAATGGCTTACACCTCCCATACCTTGGAGCTGCTGTTGCTGATACAGATGCAGTGGTAGTAGGAGACCTGGATGAAGCATCGTGACCAGGGGTAGTGATGTTCACAACTCTAGCCACACCTTTTTCTGCTCTGGAACAGTTCATAGTAGATGAGTTTTTTCCACCACGAACAGAGGTTGCTGCTTTCAGGAGACTCTCTGTAGACAGTGACACTCGTTCTAATGATTTTTCATCAGTAGCTGCTGCTAAATCTTCATTACAGGTTTCACTTTTGTCATCATCTATGACCACTATATTTTTGGGCATATCCTTGAACTGATATACAAGCCTCTGTCCTTCAACCTTTGCAAGAATTCCCCTTTGGTAGTAGTATCTGCAAGGGGAAAGAGTACTAAATGAACCATATTGTCTTTCGTACAAGTGTATCATTTTTTTTCACTTTTATCTGGTTTTATTCTAATTCTAACATGGATACAAAAGCCAAAGACATGAAGGAGAGTCCTAGGGGCTCTTACCTGGACTTAAACTTTAATATACCTAACCTACACTACCTAACCTACACTGGGCTCAGCTCTTTTAGCTTAGTTATAACTCCTCTTTTCTGTTTATCTTAGAAAGATGAAAGGCTAAGAAGGGAGGGATTTAAAAAAAAAAAAAGGTTTTTTCCCCAATCTAATTAAATAGGAAAAATGAATTGTGCACTTATTTTTAGAATGAACCTGTTATTCATACTATTCAGCCTATTCTTAAAAATAATTTCCATGAATTATGTAATAGGAAAACTTACAGAAACATTCACTTATTCCTGTAAAAGATGAGAAAGAAAGAGCTCTTACTACCTTGATTATTCAGAAGGTGAAGGATTTGGAGTAAGAAAGAAATTGGACATGGTGCCTTGGGTCTTATAACCATGAAATCTATAAAGTAGCTGAAAGTATATTCTCTTTCTTAATGGCTTAATGTAACCTAAATATAGAATATTTTGCTGTATTTTTCTGACATTGGCAGAAATTCAATCCTGATTTATATTGGTTATGGAAATCCCATGTGGAAAAATGAGATTTTTGTGGAAAAAAACTGCACTTTTAGAGATGAAGCTATGGGATCTGTGACTATGGGATGATCACTTAAACTGTGTTCATGCAGAAATACCCTTAATTAGAATAAGCCATATACATTATAATGAAAGACCTTTGTGGATTTCTAAATCCACTTCTAACAATCTCACAGAAACTAAAAAGCAAACTATTAATTTGGAAACTGTATTTCTTTAGGGTTTAATTTTTTTTAAAGGCCTACAACTCAATTTTCTATTAAGAAACAGCCCTAAGTTCAAAAGCATAATTTCTATAAAAAAAAAAGAATTTTCAATGAAAGTTTAGATATTTAGAACAATTCTCCCCCTAGCTACCTAAAAATCCAAGAAGCTCCTTTAGAATAGCCCCGAAAATTAAAACTAGTAATAAATAAGGGATTTTAATAGCTAATACACAATATAAAGAGATATTAAGTTAGTTTTGAGTAACAGCTCATTTTTTGTTCTTACCTCAAAGCTCGCCCCATAGTTTCATAGTTCATGTCTGGCTTGTTCTTATGCTTTCCCCAAAGTTTAGAGACAGCCTTTGAATCCACAAGCTTAAAAATGCCTTTCTCTCTCTGAGTCCACTTAATGTACCGGGGACAAGTATTTTTATCTTGAAGCAGATCTAAAAGAAACTCCCAGAGATAGGTTGTGTTTCCTTTAAAAAACAAGCAAAAATAATGGTAGAAACGGATTAAAAAATTAATCAGCATAATTAAATGTATAAGTAAAAGCAAACATTTAATTATGTTGGGTAAAAAGCATCCATTTTCTATGGTGAAACACACATGTAATAGGATCCTGCTGTTAAATACTTTGCTATTATCAAGATTATTTATAGTATGTCAAACTGTATTGTTCATTAAAAAACATAAAATACGTTTTGTTATAACATAGATATCCTAAATGTTCTTTGCTGTTTTAGTTTTTTTTTTAAATAGTATCCTATGTGTGTTTCAGGTTATGATACTAATATGAATAGGTCCTGGGTTTTGGATTATTATAAATGACCATACATTAGATTTTTGGTTCAGTAAAGGACAAAGTTAACCTTAATTAAATCAAACTAAATTTATTAATTTACATATTTAAATTCTGAATACAATTAATTTATTTGCACCTATGTCCTTATTATATAAGCCCAAATTCCATGACAGAAATTTATCAACACATACATACTAATTATATTGAAAAAGCAAGCAATATGCATTGGCATTTGCAAGCATTTTAGGCATCATTCTAGGATCTTTCTGTAAGAAACAATTTTCTTTGATTCACCTATAGATGAACTCCCAGGTTCATGTCTTATGTAATGCAAACTATGCATAATGCTT
Source organism: Tamandua tetradactyla (assembly GCF_023851605.1). Taxonomy (NCBI): domain Eukaryota; kingdom Metazoa; phylum Chordata; class Mammalia; order Pilosa; family Myrmecophagidae; genus Tamandua; species Tamandua tetradactyla. The sequence goes on along the minus strand of NC_135348.1, from coordinate 29,067,789 downwards.
TTAAACATTATCTTATCATTATCCTCTGGACTACTAGTCAATTTAAACTTGAAAGCAATGAAAGCTGCTGCCTTTAAAAACAGATTTTTTAAAAAATGCTAATCCCTTCCTACTAATTATACCCAGTACAGTGAAGATACATTTTATATATTTAAAAGGATTCTGTTAAATATGAACAACTCCATTATTAAAACATTTGTGCTTCAGTCTTAAAATGTGAGCTTTTTAAAACAGAAAACACTAAAATTAACATGGCAATTCCATAAACCAGCCATGTAGTCAAGTGTTAATTATAACAATAGCCCTGGATCACTCTACTAGCAAAATCTGAATATGAAGAAATATTAAAATATTTCTGTAGAATAAAATAAATATTCATCACATCCTATATGTTTAAGTGTAGTAGAAGATAGAAGCATTAAAAACCTAATCCTGCCCTCAAGGAATTTACAATTTAGTTGAGAAGAGAAAGAAAAAAAGTAGATGACAAGTTAAATAACAGTGTAACAAATAGCAGTTTGAAACAAATTAAGATATATCAAAGATTGACAATGCATAATTTTTTTCCAAATGAATGACAAAAGATTTCAAGAGGGAAAAAGATACATTAAATCTTAGAAGACAGCTAAGTTTTGCATAGAAGAGAAGGAAGGAATCTAAACAAATAAAATAAGGAACTTAATCCCAAAAGGAAGAGAACATCACGTTTTTTCTAACCTTTGAAAGGGAGCCAAGTACTGGCAGTGATAATGAGAAGACAACGTATTTGAGGCTGCTGTTTTTGTATAGTCCCTTCATAGCCTCTAGGAGCAGAAGTTCTTAATTGATGAAAGAACAGGAAAGAATGCTAAGAAAAATAGATGTATGTCACCAGGTCATCTTCGGGCTCCTGCTCACTATCTCACTACTATCCTCAAATCCAGATCCAAGTTACAGGCTGCATGAAACTTCCAACCCTAGCCACTGGTACCCCCATCACACTGAACTCAACACTGATGATCTTTCCCTGCATTTTATTTTCATTCTGGGTTTCCTTTAAGCTTCAACAAATTCAATAATAACCCATAACTGAACCCAGGAGGCATCTCTTCACCTAAAGAAACTATTAATACCTTCACTTCAGAATGTTATATTTGTTATGTCTGAAGCACTGTTACAACATCAGCGAAACTCTTAATATTACCATGCATAATGTTCAACTACATCAAGATGTACAGCTGGGCAATTCTATTTTGTTCACAACCAGAAGACTGTCAGGCCATATGAATGAACACACTAAATGTGAGCACAGAACTTCGTCTGGAAGAAATTTTTGCATGACACAATGCCCTGTACATAGTAGGGATTTGAATGTTTCTGTGTTTGTTGAATTAATTAGACTCATCAACATTCTCCAGGTTCTTTAAATACTCATTCCATCTCAATTTCCATCACCACATTAAAAATACCAATTCTACTTTTTATTTCAAGGAAAACAGGATTCAGAAAGGGACACCTTTACCAGTCAAGGTAGTTATTAGACCTGTGACAGATATTATATTGTAATTTTACAGAAGAGGAAACAAGCTGGATTTTTAATTGAGGTTTGACTGAAATAACTTTAATCTTTTATGTTACAACATGCACCTTAAATTTAATAAAATTTAATTTTAATAAAAGGTGATTTTGATTGGTAAAAATAGATCATCATACTTTTTCTCTAATGTCAGGCACAGGATCTTTGAGTACAACTGCAATAATTGTATAGTTATGGCTTAGCTTTCTAATACATTACTACTATCTAACTTTTAAAATTTTCAATATAATTTGCAAGAGAAAACCTAAGATGTTAGAAATGTAAAATAACCAAAAGAGAAACAAGGGACTAAGAAAGGTATCCTAAATCTGTCCCAAACAGAAATATCAGTTTCTAAATAAATAGGAGTTCAATGTAACTGGATTTTCTGATCTAACTATATACCAAATGTCTTTTGTAGGCTGTCGAGAGACTTAACTTTTGCTTTAGTTATTTAAAATTAAATATTTAACATAAAATCACCTCTTAAGGATGGAACAAATTTGAATATGTTAATCCAAAATTTCTGCAACTATTGAGTATTGGTTTGAAAACTTTTATTTGTGGAAGTAATAAATTTTTTATTATCAAAAAACATCTAAAATTAACACTGAAAAGTTACTTGATATAAAGTTACTCAACAAATTAAGAGAATATAAAACGTGGAAGGCTAGTGTGCTGGTTTGAAGGGATGTATGTACCCTAGAAAAACCATGTTTTAATCCTAATCCCATTTTGTAAAGGCAGCTGTTTCTTCTAATTCCTAGTCAGTATTGTATGTTTGAAACTGTAATTAAATCATCCCTCCGGAGATGTGATTTAATCAAAAGTGGCTGTGAAGCCGGATTAAGTGGAGGTTTGTCTCCACCCATTTGGCTGGGTCTTGATTAGTTTACTGGACTCCTATAAAAGAGAACAAGAGAAAGAGAGAAAGCCAGGAGATTCAAGAGATTCGAAGAGAACAGAACAACACAGCTATGAGAAGCAGAGTCCACCAGCCAGCAACCTTTGGAAATGAAGAAGGAAAACGCCTCTCAGGGAGCTTCATGAAGGGAAGCCAGGAGAGAAAGCTAGCAGATGATGCCGTGTTCGCCACGTGCCCTTCCAGCCGAGAAAGAAACCCTGACCCTGTTCACCATGTGCCTTCTCACTTGGAGAAACCCTGAACTTCACTGGCCCTCTTGAACCAAGGTATCTTTCCCTGGATGCCTTAGACTGGACATTTCTATACACTTGTGTCAACTGGGACATTTTCTCGGCCTTAGAACTGTAAACTAGCAACTTATTAAATTCCCCTTTTTAAAGGCCATTCCGTTTCTGGTATATTGCATTCCGGCAGCTAGCAAACTAGAACAGCTAGCTACCATTTTTGTTTTTAATGGGAATAAACAAATTCTAAAGCTAAAATATAACTTTTGTTCTGACTCATGACTGAAATTTGTTGTGTGAAAAATTAAATTCAGCTTGCCTTTAAATTTTACATTGCTTCTACTAGTTAAGAAATTATGCATCACATATAATGCTTATTTGTAAGCCTTCAATTCTAATCACATTATACATACACACATTTCCCCCAATAATGGTTCTTTAAGAAGGGTGCTCATCAGATTATCAGATTGCCCTTTTGACCTGTTTAAAACAAAATGCCTGTCCCCTCCCGCTGCTCACCCTAAACACAGTATATTAAATGGATATAGAATCTCAGCATGGTGTAGGGCCAGGCACAGACAGCTTGAAAACATTCCCCAGGTGATCCTAATATATGTCCTAATATATGTCCAGGTTAAGAACTACTGCCAGAGACAGTACTCCTCTCCCATGTATGCGTGTACTAAAAACAATGTTCTTACATATGTAAAATATCATGTGACTGAAAAAAAAATCATCTCATCTCCAAAACCACCCTTCCCAAATTACCTTTTCCTTCTCTGGGTTTCTTCTTTATACCTAACTCAGGAGACCCATTGGAAATTGGTGATTGCTGGGTCTTTGGTTTACGGCCAACTGAAAAAATACGATATTGAAACCATACATTGATTAGTAGAACTGTGATTAGCAGATTCTCTGATAACATATTATTCATGAAACTGGGCACTAATTTGTGGATTAATATACTCGATATGTTTGAAATGCGCTTACAAAAAGATCATCAAAAAGACTTCAGCAATTTTAGATTACAGTAGATAGTTGGTAGTAATTTCAATGTGCATGGCAAGTCAGGGAATACTTACCCTATTATTTACAAAGCCAGATCCTAGTTTGCTAATCTCTTCCATTAATGTCTAACAATGGAAACAAATCCTAAAATAAACTTTTTTGTTTTGTGTTCAACAAAACTGTTAGAAATAGCTTTACCTACCTACTGCAGAGGATGTGACGAGTGTAGTGCTTTGAGTTCAAATGAGGAAAAGTAAAAAATAGTATACTTTAAACACTCTACTGCTCTGAGCCAATCAATTCACCTGAATTTCAGTTTACTCGTTCAAACTCTCCACTTCAATGTGGTGAGGAAAGGGTGAAACAATTTTCCAGATAATTATTTTATATGTTTAATGAATGTTTCATCCTTCCCCTTTGTTCCTCTCTTCTGCTATAAGGTGCCCTCAATCATCCACAATGAAGAAAAGCAAGGGCTACACTTCTCTATGCTTAAGAATAACTGAAATGAGCTGTTTTCAATCCTCCAGACTGATGGACGAATGCTGGCAAGTGAGGGGAAACCTCAAGAAAGAGATTGGGAATATTCTAGTATGTTATATTTGCAGATTAAGTATCTTGATTAGGTGACTATCACGCATCTGGGGCTTCTGAATTCACTTTATTCTTCACTATCAAGGATTAAGATTAACTATATAATGAGCTAAACTAATGTGTCTTAATTTATATTTCAAAATGCAAGGGTGCACTGGTGGTTCAATGGTAGAATGCCTGCCTTCTATGAAGGAGACCCTGGTTCAACCCAGACCATTCACTACCAACCACCACCACCCCAAAAAAATGTATCCATGTTTAAGGGGGTGCAACGATAGTCCAATGGTAGACTTCTCACCTGCCACAAGGGAGACCTGGGTTCAATTCCCAGCAATAACGGCATACTCACATGGAAAAAGAATGAAATGTACCTCCACCATACAAAAAAAGAAAATGCATAGCTACTGTTTTCTAGGATTTCATTCTGGTAATCCCAATCATTAAGAATCCTTGCTTGGCAAGTTGAAAGATAAAGTTCACTAGTCCCCTAGTTAGAAAACAGGGCTTAAATTTCTCAATTTAAGTAACAGTGAGTAAATTTTCACTGTCTCCTAAATTTAAACACAAAAGTCCACTTTCTCAATGGAAAGGTAAGCTCAAAAAGACTTATATTCTTATAAAGCATTTCCAAATCACGTTCCTTGAGACATTAATAAGTTTATTCCTCAGTAAGAAAAAAGGGGTTTACAATCAAATAACCTGCAGAACACTGCATGCAATCTCTCTTGGAAGATTCAAAATGCACATATTAGTATGGTAAAGTCTCTGAAAATTAAAAAAAGGCTTTGCTATTAAAAAATTACCCATCTAGGCTGTTTTATATACGTATAACCTAGTAATTAGTGATAAGAATGATCAGGTCAGGATTAAGGTAATTCAGAATACAGGGGTAAGGAAAACAATGCGTGTATTTTAGAACTTCACCTACTCTTTGATACCAAAGGAAGAAAGTTTTATTATATCCAGAACCTAGGTTTTCTGTAGCACGTAATCTAACTCAACCTGTCTGGGTAGATCATTTAAACAATCCAAATACAGGGAGCCGAGAATAAGAATGAGAGCCTTGAATTCTGGATAGCTTAATGTAATGCCTGGATACATCCCAGAATATATTAAGCAGATAATCAAAAAGTATTGGCAAAGTTCCTTGAGGGATGGGAGAAAAATTATGGAACTATTAGACTTTACCACCATGGAAATCCCGGAGACTGTGCCAAACGTTAGGGCCACCCAAATCAATAGGCCAAATCCTTGATCTTTTTTTTCTTTTAATATTTTTATTGTAAACCACAAACAAACATCCTTGACATACAAACATTCCATACATAGTATACAATCAATGGCTCACAATATCACCACATATTTGTGTATTCATCACCATGATCATTTTTTTTTTGGAACATTTGCATCTCCAGCAAAAGAAATAAAAAAGAAAAAAGAAAAACTCATACATGCCATACTCCTAACCCCTCCATCTCACTGACCATTAGTGTTTCAATCTACTCAGTTATTTTAACCTTTGTTCCCCCCATTATTTGTTTATTTTTTACTCATCTGTCCATACTGCAGATAAAAGGAGCATCAGACACAAGGTTTTCATAATCACACAGTCACATTGTGAAAGATCAGAAAGAAGGCAAATGTGTAGGGAATCTCTGAACTTCTTTCTTTGTGTTCAATACCTGTTAAAATCTCATCTGCAGACATGTACTTTCAGAATGCAAATCGAAACTCCTTGAAACATTATGAACAAGTTAAAACACAAAACTAAAATCTCAGTCTGCTGAGCCTTTGAGAATATCTAGGTAAAATGACATCAATCTTAAATCTACAGCATATATTGTATATTCTATATCCCTTGACGAAGGAAAAAAAATCAGAAAACATTTCCTCTGCCTTCACAGAAAGATACAAGTATACTCTACCTTTTTTCTTTTTCATTGGTTCATGGCTATCCGGTGATGTAGGAATAGGAGAGGTATCCATTGGCTCAGACTCTTCAGTTGACACCTCCACTACAGTTTCTGTAATGACATCTGGCCTCATAGCAGCATGGATAAATTCTGGAGTTGATACACAAGGAGGAACAAACACTTCCACTATAAAAAAAAGTTGAAAAATTAAAATTTCCCAACCCCATTAATATTTCTTATGTGGACAGTTCAATATTCAGAAGGGGTGAAGTGAAGTGTATTCAAAGAATTAAAGCAGGATAAGAGCTTAATACTCAAGTGGTTAATCTGCTGAATATTCAATATAATCTAAAGTATGGAAGAAAATAAATGCAAAGAAAATCACTTTGAAGAAAATGTTAATCCACTGGGTAAAACTGGGATCATGAGTGGTCTCTGTCCCCTTATTCACTACTTTTAGAAACCGGCAAGCTCATTATACAAAATTTTTAATTATTTGACAACTGGGAAAGCATTGGAAAATAAACTAATAGTATTATAGTGAGTTCTTTAATAATCACTTTACTTCCACATACCCATAATTACTCTTTAGGTAATATAATATACATGGTATAAAATTAAGATTTATAAAGAGGCATTATATTCAGTGAAAAGAAAGCACCACTGTAGTTCATTTTAGAATATGAAGAACAGGAAAATTTGTGTCCCTACAATGTATACCACCTTTCAATATTTAAGATTTAATTTAAGGGAACAAGGTTCTGATGTTTGAGGTCACTAAAACAGTACATACAGATTGCTAGCTGGTATTCTATTTCATACAATATGTTGCTCCAGCTTCCTTCCCATATGTCCTAATAACCAGGGGTCTAATATTTCTATTTCAATTAATAGATGCAATTAATATATCCCATTATGGATTAATACATTTACCAATAATGCCCTAATTTTCTTCCCATAACCCTGAAAAATACATGAGATTCCCATATCAAATAAAAAGTATGACTGCTCTTAGCATTCATTATAAATCCCGATAAGAAGGAAGGCCAATCTTACTAGATACCAAGCCAACTAACATTTAAAATTGGACAAATTAAAATCTGGACAAATCCAGATAACTCCTGAAACCTAACCCAGCCTCTCCAGAACATCAGATAGTTCCATTTCCCTACCCTATATTACTGACAAACCCTTCCAATATGAAAAATTTAGAATTACCATAACCCAAATACCCCTAAAGAGAGGGATGGAAAGATCAAAGGTAAGTGTGGAATTATACAAAGAAGACAGGATTCAACAAATGAATATGAATGCTGAATCATTAAATTGATATCTCTTTTAGTCTCCAGGATTTTAGAGGAGCTAGAAGTAAAAACCTAAAATTGTGAAATTGTAACCCATGTCAAACTCTGAAATCTGTTCTACAACTAATTGTGGTTGTATTTTTCGCAAAAAAAAAAGAAGGAAAAAAAGCCGATTTTGATGATAAAAAAATATTGAAGCTCTCTAGCTTCTATATTCTGGAGCAGCTAGAAGGAAAAATATGAGAGGATCATATGGTAGCCCATGACAAACTCTGGGATCTGTCCTGTAACTAATTGTTGAAGAGTGTTTTGAAAATGATTGCTTTTTTATTTCTTTGCTTTCTATATGTGTTATACTATACAATAAAAAAAGTAAAAAAAAAATCTGGACAAATGACTGTCAAGGGCAGTCTTAAAGGAAAAAACAGACCAAAAGAAAAGGAAACATCATAATATGAAGGGAGTGTGAGGAAAACGGTGAAAACTACCTCTTCTCTCCACTACGGATGGTTCTGATTTATCACTAAATAAAGGCTTGAAAGTGGTCATGAGGGCAACTACCCCAATCTGTCTTGCTGTTAGGAACTACCAAGACTTATAATTAACCCAGTTAAGGGAAGAGACCTATTAAATATATTTATTTATTTTTATTATTATTTTTTTTTTAGCATGGGCAGGCACCGGGAATCAAACTCGGGTCCTCTGGCATGGCAGGCAAGCATTTTTGCCTGCTGAGCCACTGTGGCCCGCCCAAGAGACCTATTATAAATAGCAATTTAATAAACATTTGTGTGTCCATAATGGACATTTTTCTGTATCATTTATTTGAAAATTATTTAAAATATTTAAGATTGGGGGCTTTAAAGATCAATACTGCTGTCAGGTTATTTATGTATAAAAATGACCTTTGAATACGCCAAAAAAAAAAAAAAAAAGACCTCTGAGAACACAAACAATCCCTCCGCAATTAAAAAAAAATTAAAAAAATTCATCTAATATATTCATTTTTAGGCAATATAAATAATTTTAAAATGAACTGTTCACATACCAGGACTTCTTGAATCCCTCAGGCAGGTAGGAGATTCCATATGAAGCAGGGCTTCAGCAGCTTCAATTGTCTTATCCGTACAGTGTGCATTACTGCTATGAACTGATGCTTCCACTGGGGAAAAAATAAGTCCTGCTCAGTTAAAAATGCACTTTCATACACTTGCACTCATTACTAAACACATTACTAAACTAAAACACATTGCTGTATAAGAAATAAACATAAATTCACTCCCATGTGATAATTCTAAGTAAGTCACTGATAAATTAGTCTATATTAAATTACTTACAAAAATAATTTAAAAACCCAAACAAGTGAGTTAGCTAACACTTTGTAAAATGAATGTTGATTTCAAACCAATGAGATTAATCAGAAATTACTGGGAAATTTCTGGATCTTATTCAAAGAAAACTAAGATAGACACTTGAAATTTGATCCCTGAATCAACTTTCAAAAACTTGGAGAGAAAAAAAGGACAGTCCTAAGTGGTCAGTTATATATTATATGTACTGCCACTAGCCAGGGGTAAGAAGCTAGCAGAATCAGTCAGAAACACATCTTATTTCTAATTTAATTTAATGAATTAGTTCAACTCTTATAGACTCCCCTGAGTCAACACACTCCAGTAAGGACTGCCTGGATAACAACATGCAAGTTTCCATGTTTTTTCTTTCATAAAGGCTTTTCTAATTCTATTACCCTTTATATCTCCCTTCTAGCACTTGTTTTATGCCCTGCCAATTAAGCTGCTTGTGAAACAGCAAAGTATACAGCAGTGGTTTGGGTTTTCAAGTCCAATATCTTGGGTTCTGGGCTCTGTCATCTATTATTTCTGCTACCTTAGGCAAGCAACTTACATCTCTCCTAAACCTCAGCTTACTCTTTCACAAAATACAACTACTATTTACTTTATATAGTTGTGAGAATTAAGTGAAATGATCTGCACAAAGCACTTCACGCAGTGAATGGCATACAGATTAGGACTCAATAAATGATGATTACTTTTTATCAATTCTGTAAGATTATAAACTCCTGGGTCGCAGGGAGGCTATCTTAACTCATCTTTATATCTGCTACAGTTCCTAACATAAGACGTTCCATACAGTAGGCATGCAACTATTTCTTCTATGTACTGAATCTAAGGACAACCCACTGACCTTACAGAAAAATTGGCAATTCAAGCACAAACTTATTAACTTTTAACTATACTTAATTTCACATCCTATCTTAAAATACTGGATAGTCTACTTGGCAAGAGGTTCTCAAACAAATATGTAAAGGTTTCAATTTGATAGATTTTACTCAAGATGTCCCCTAAAGGAACTAACAAAAAGTATTTTATACAAATTCCATAAAACCATATTACAAATTCATAAGTTCTATATAATAAAAACATGAGTCATTTAAAAATGTTTCCAGAAAACTTTTAATTTAAAAAAATCTCAAAATTCACCAAATACTAAAACCTCAGCCTTCAACACCAACAGTCCTTTGGAGAGCATTTATAAAAATCCAGTGACTGTTTTACCACCTGTTGCACATCATCCACACTCTCACCAAGGTACTGGGTCTCTCCAGTTGCTCTTTCCATTTATGGAAATCTGCTCAAAGCTAAATGGTTCCAGAGAGGCAGCCAAACCTCTAAGTAAATCTATCTTTAGGTGACCCTGCTTACTCTCTTATCTGCGGCTTCACTGAAGCAAAGGATTCAATCAGGCCTTTTCGTTCAACTTTAAGAAAGTTAGTATCAATAAATATAAGTATTCTTTTTCAAAGTGCTTCTCTATAATGCTTACAATCAGTAAAAACAAACAAAAAAACTTGGAAAGCTAATTCCATTTACTAACTCAAACATATGAATATGAATGCTAAACACATTAAGACAAATAAAATCTAAGAGTCCACTCTTAGGTCAATTTATAATAATGTAGTCGAGACAGTTTCCTAAGTAGTTAACACATTTTGTAGAAGTGAGCACTATCTCTCTATAGTAAGTCAAGAAGTAAATCTGAGTATAAAAATTAAAGAAATATTTCTCTAGTTCAAGTTTTAAAAAAAATTTTCAGTACTGTTTTGCTCAGATCAACAATTCAAATAAAATTTACACTAAAAATTTTGAACCACTCATGAAAATAAACATGAATTTAACAGTACTGGGCAATCAAAGAGGGCAAATAACAAGGAAGGGCTGAAAAATAAGATTGCTTATCTCTGATTGAAAACTTGATTTACTTATATCTTTCTAGACCTATGTATGAAATATATAGGAAGAAAAAAGTAACTCATTTTAAAAATAAACAATGAAGCTAAAGTAATCTGATTGGTATCATTTTCTAGTCTCTACTAGTTGGTGTTACCAGTCAATCCTCTCGCAGACATAATCTCATCAAATTTCAAAAATGATTTAAATTTTAAACACAGTGCCAAAAACACCATTTGCTTATTATGTTCTTGTTTACTTTGGTAAAAATCTTCTTTTGTCAAATGGTATTTGTATGTTAGACTATTCCAGACTCATTCAACAGCTGTTACAAAATACCAAACTTGGTAATTAAGTCTGACAAGAGGCATACCTCTCAGCTTTGCAGAAAAGAATGCTGGCAATGGATCTAGTTCGTAACAATGTTCTCAGGTCAAAAATAAATTTGGTAGCAATTTAGTTTGATAGCAGAGGAAAAAAATTAGAAAACATAAAGTAATATTACAAGGTAATTCAACCTCATAATTCATTCAACAACTGCACCTGATTTACCACAGCCAATCCTCTAATGCCCAGGGCTATAACAGTAATAGTAAGTGAACACAAATAAATGAAATACCAAGAGGGGAAAGGTAAAGGTCTGTGATACTCCATTTAAATAAGTAGCCCCTTAACCTTCCAATCAATATAGCTACATTATAAGGTATAAAAGAAAACTAAAATTATCTTAACCAGAATTGTCCAATAAAAATTTGAGCCACATGTATAATTTTAAATTTTCTAGTAGTCAATTTTTAAAAAAAAAGTAAAAAGATAAAATACTTTTATTGAACCTGGTATTATCAAAAATGGTCATACAAACATAAACAATATAAAGAAATTTCCTCCTTTACTTCAGTTTTTAAATTTAAGTGAATTTAAATTAATAATTCAGTTTCTCAGCCAGATTCCAAGTATTCAATAGCTATAATGGTGATTACCATAATGATAATAATGGAGACCTAAACACAACTTCAATTCAGCTTTTTCTCAAACTTTTTTGGTCAAAATCCTTTTACACTCAAATTAACGAGGAATGCAAATAGACAAGGCCTATCTAGAGATCAAATCTGAAACTAAGACTGAAAAAAATTGTAAGACATTTATTACTTCATTTAAAGAAACAACACACTACTTATAAGCATAAATAGTATTTTTATGAAAACAACTTTTCTAAAAATATTTAATGTACGGCCTTCTTTTACATTTTTGCAAATCTCTTATGTTTGGTTTAACAGATGATTCTCATATTTTCTTCATTCAATCTATTGTAATATATGTCACAAAACCTCTTCAAAACTCCTCTGAAGACTTCTGAAACTAAAAAGGCAAATGATATTTTAGTATTATTATTATTATGAAAATAGTTTTGACTTCACAGACCCCCAGAAAGTTTCTCAGGACCCCCAGCAACCCTGGGGGTTGCTTTTGGGGAACAAACTGTTAATTTATTATCAAATGTAATTAATAACAACCAAATTCTATCCTCAAGTTTCTCTAAACCTTAGCTTTTAAACATAAACATTAGTGTGGAGATGAAAAATAATATGAATCCATTTCAATAAATAAAACAGTAGTATTTTGTCCATTTACCTACATATACAAAATATCTTTTTTTAAGCTTTTAAGTATTTCCTTGAAGTCATCTGAACATTTAAGCTATGAACAGAATGAAGGATTTAAGTAATTTTCAAGAATATCCTCTTGCCTGACCATCTCCACCAACCAAATTTATTTCTAAAGGAAATTGCTTTGTGTGGAGTTATCCTGATTGACCATATTGTGATGATACTCTTTAACTCAGTTTTTATATGAAATTTTAGTACCAATACTGTAATGAATTCTGAAGGTTAACTGCTTAAAAACATCCTCAAATAAAATGTTTCAAAAGAAAATTAATCTGGCCTGCCATGCCAGAGACCCAGGTTCAATTCCAGGTGCCTGCCCGTACAAAAAAAGAAAAACGAAAATTAATGCCATTTTGGCAGCTTTACTTTGACATATGGTTCATCTTTTCGTATACGGCTAAGTATGTGATTTTTTCAATTTGATGAACTTTTCAATATTGATATTATATATTCCTATTTATAGTATATTAGAAATTTTAGATTCAAATTTAAAATGAACATTGACAAACTAGACATTTGTTTTGTCAGTGAAAATACTTAGACTAAATTTCCAGAAACTTCTTTCCTTTCCATTTAACTGCATTAAAGTAGAACAAATCTTCTGGCAACCCTATTTCTTTTTTTTTAGAAATCATTCCATTCTACATATGCAATCAGTAACTCTTAACATCATCACATAGAACCCTATTTCTTAAATTTAAAAAAAGGAAGAGAAAAAAGCCAAGGCAAGTATACTTAAGAAGGAAGAATCTTTTAAACTGAAAATCTCCCAGAAAGCCCAGACCATATGTACACAATACTTTGATTTCACATAAATATTATGAACGTAACAAGGCTAAACATTAATTTTTGTTATTGTAAGCTATATATACTAGAAATGAGCCTAAATTTCTAAATAAATTATACCACAGACTTATTCAACTTACCAACATGGCCTCAAATCAAATTCCAACTTGGCACACATTTATATTTTCAAAGATGGGCTAAATTAACCTTCCAATCACATAATGAACTCACAAGTCAGGTTCACTTATATGGTATAATGTAAAAAAAAAAAAAATCCAAAAAAAAGAGCAGCCTTCACTCTCCATTAAATATATCAGAGTCATTTATAATTTTAGACTTTTAAAACTCATTAGAAATCAACTATTCAATTCTACCTCTTAACAGAAAATGAAGCTTCAAAAAGGTTCACTGGTATACAGCTAGTTTAATGAAAGACAGATATAGATCCTCATCTCTGACTTCAGGGTCAAGGCTCTTTCTCATACATCATGTTACCAGTGAAAGTTTTATAAAGTATGTCAAGTCTTTATCACAAAAATATACTGTACATTAAAATGACAGTGATTTTAATAAATAAGCTCATTGAGCAATAAATGAGCACTATTTATTTTGTCCTTAATTCTAACTCCTCTGGTAGCACAGTTGATAATTACCTAAGGAGAGCACACACATGATAGATGATACTCAAGCTCCTAAAAGAGGAAAATTAAAAATATATTCTCTAATACCTTAATATGCAAAAATAATAGTGGTAATATTAAGTCCTTTTCACTTGCTTAGAAACAGGTTATACTAACAATATTTAACTTAAAGTTTATCTCCCCTAGTAAGTGTGCTTTACTATGGATCATTCAGTATCAATCAACAACTATAGCAATCACTGTAGCTGATTACATTTATATATTATATAGATTGTCATGTCTCAATTAGACAATAAAATCTTTGTAAGGAAGAATTATGTCTAACACTTGCTGATAAAGGGTGACAAAAAAAGTTATCATTCTGTCCATTTCACAAGTACAAAATTTTACACTAAACATTCCTTTCCCAATGGCACTGGAAATTAGCAGTAACAAAAATTTAGAACAATGATTCTCAATTTTCAAGGCCACCTTTCCTCCATAAATTTCGATTCACTGAATTAACCCTGGGTAAATTAGCAAACTTGTCTCAATCTCCTTTTAAAATAGAGTTTGTAAAGTAGTTTCAGACTACATGAACATGATTAAAGAAACAGCCTGAAAACAATTATCCGTAATGGCATTCTTCACAAGATATAATGATAATAAAGGGAAACTTTGAGGATTGTATACACTAGAAACTGCAGCAGGACTGGAAAACTGCAAAATTAACTTTGTTTTAAACCCTCATTAAAGGGAGATAAACCTTTTGTACTTTCAAACTGAGAACTATCTTAAACCACTTCAAGTAAAATGTATACAGGTCACATTTTGCTAGTAATTCTAAAAGCTTATAAAATATCTTTCATTGGCAAATTAACCCCTCTTACTTTTACTGTATTTTTCAAAGTCCTCTGACTGGAGGAGTTTTAAATATTGTTAATTTCTAAGTATCCTTACAACCAATAATGTAAGCCCAAAACTCCCATTCCTTAACTAACAATGGACTAGACATACAAAAGGAACCAAGTTCTTACTGTGCTCTGCATCTTATTCACTAAAATTTAAGTTCTTTCTCTGAACAGAAAGTAACTGTCAAATGGGGTTTAATCACTACTCAAGGTAAATTGTGACTTTTCTTTGGGACCTTTGAAACGTACAGAATAAAAGCCTGGTAACATGTCATACAATACATACACCATATATATTATTCCCAACTTTATTTGAAGTTAAAGATTCTTCTGCTCTGTAAAAATAAACACAACATGTATTCATGATTTCCCCAATCGAACTGAATCCCTTAGTTTCATCAACCGAACTACCAATTTCAAGCCTCCTACCTAAAAACAGATGGAAAACTCAGGGTAAGATTTTTTACAACCTTAGTTTTCGGTGCTCATTTCTCATCTTCCAATTCCCACTGATGGCGATAATTAAATAGGAGCCGCGGAAAGTAACATCTATGCTTACTATTACAGTAAGTAAATAGTACGCAAGCACTGCTACAATTCAGGGCCCTTACGGCGCTAGCTACTATAAAGTAAAGCCTCTTTTTCTATGTAACTTAAGTCCGTGCCCTTCCGCTGCAGCAGTCGCGCTGCACATCCCCCACTCCTGCGGCCACTTCCGTGTTTACACTCCTCTTCCCTCCAATTCCATGCGTACATTGTCAGCTACACTCCCGCCCAATCTTCATTGGCCCAGCGCGATTCTGTAGTCCCGCCCCCAGAAAGCAACGTTCTTATTTGGAGTATCTCAAAGAGCAGATTGGAATCAGAGGCCTGTCAATCCCGTCCGTTCTGTCCTCTCCCCAGCGCTTCCGCTATGGTGGGAGGTTTGGGGGGGAGGGGAAATGGGGACAATTCCGTGCTGAGACTTCCCTAGGGCCATGACTCCCTCCCGCCCGCCCCACTCCTTCACATTCAGCCGCTGTTTACAAAAATAAACGTTCTTCTCTAACACCCCATAGTTCCAGGTCAGGGGTACAAACGATATTCCATGTCTTTCCCCCACTCACCCCCTTAAAAAAAACAGCATAGGAGGGAAGGGGCATAGATCTAGTACCTGCAATCAGTCAGTCACCCATTAAATGAGGCAAGGGAGGCGGGCCCCTGAGAGAAACACGTCCCCGGTACTCAACACGGAGCGACCTTTCCAGAACCGTTACTCCGGGGACTGCGTAAGGTGGGGACGTGAGGAAAAGGGTCAAAGCGTGTGGGCGGGGGGCGGGAATCGGTGCACCGGCCATCGCCCGGGCTGCCTCGTCCACGCGGAAGTCATGGATCTGTGGACCAAGCCTGAAGGGAGAACCCGGCGGGGGCGGTCAGCGTTCACCGGAGAAGCCCGCCGCCCCCGACACGGGCAGGAGCGGCCTCTCCGGCCAGACAGCGTGGCAGGCGCAGCCGAGAGACAACAGCCTCACTCACTTCCTGGTTCCTCAGCAACTGGGGTGAAGCGCACAACTCGTCCGCCCCTGAGTCCCCAACTTCACTGCGGCTCGGTTCTCTAGCGCCCGCTGCCAGCGCTCTGCCCGGCAGCTGCTGCCGCTGCTGGCCGAACCCACCCTGAAGCGACAGCGCCAGATTCGAGGCAGGTTATTCTCCAAGGTGATCACTTCCTGATTCGTCGCCTCCATTACTTCGTTCACTACCCCCCCTCCACTGGCCGCCCCAGTGACTGAGGTAGAGACACCCCTGCACTGACCGCTACAAGGCAGTCACCCCGCCTTCCGTGCACCCCCTCTTCTGCTGCACCGATGCACAGGAGAAAAGTTCCCCGGCCCTTACCGGCCCGGATGAGCAGATCCAGCTGGTTCGTGGGTCCCTCATGCAGAGACGTCGCCATGTTTATCCCGGGGCTGGAGCTGCTGCTTCACATTGACTTACACCGTGAGCAGCGGCGGCTGGGGAGGAGGCGGAACCCGCGGCCGGAGACACACGCCGTGCTTCCGACACACTCACGCACTCGCACACACTCACACGCCCGGATCCTTGCGCGTCCTCCGACAGGAAGCCGAGTCCGGCCCGCCTCCCGCCGCCGGGCTGAGAAACCCCACCACCTAACGGCAGGGGCGGCGGCGGCAGCGACGGCCTGTCTCCGACTGGCAACGCGATCCTTCCGCCCCGCGCCCAGACAGGAAGTCCCGGACGCCCGTGCCGGAGAGCGCTCGCCGCTCCCGGCGAGAAGAGACACCTGAGGCTGGGAAACCGCCCCAGGAGCCGCGGCTTGGACACGGCCTCTCGGCAGGAAGAGGCACATTTCACGCTCTGCGGAAGAAAAGTCTGCATTAGTCCCCCGCTATGGAAAAGAGCCATTAATCAAATTTTCTTCCAGGAAGAGCTCTGATACCTGGTCCCGCAACTGCAAATAAAGGTGGCTATTTAACTTGTTGTGGCCTTATCAAAGCTTACGTAACACGTAACCCATTCACTTGAAAGAGCAGCACTTTTCAAGTGAACCTAGAAGATACTCTAAAAGCTTTACTAGGAAAGGAGCTTCCAGCTACTTTCAGAGACCGACTTCATCCTTTTCCCTTTGCAGGAGTATCAGAGAGCACAGTAAACAGGTTATTTGGTCAAGAGTCGAACACACCAGCCTCTGGGAAATTAGTCATGAAATTCCTGTACCCTTTCATTTCTGTTTGCTTCATTTCAAACATTTATATCACCGACCACTTCAAAAAAAAGTGTTTTTAAATATAGACACCAACCTTATTACAAATAAACTACGTATTAAGATGCAATCAAAGAGGGAAATAAATTGCCACTTAATGACTACAAACTGAAAATACAGGAAATCAAACCAACAGAAAGATGCAAACTGAGGCTTCGTTTAAACAGAAAAAAGTTCCCCTGGTTTCAGAATTCTATAATATAAAAATATTTGACACAAAATGTTGTCCTAAATTTGCTTCTACACAAAATTTATGTAAAGCCCTGTCTCCCACAGAGTAAGCGCGCTGCTGCATTAAACACAAACACGGCTATTACCAATTTAAAGTAATAGACAATTAAAGTGACAATTTTTATGCTCTGAATTAATTGTGCTGATAATCTTGAGAAAACAAATATTCCAGCGGTAATATTTAGTATCATTTCAAAAAGTTTGCCCAAACTCCGTGCAGAATCAAATGAGATTTACACAATCCATGACTATTCTTTCTCATTTCTTCTCACATCCATTTATTCTCGTTCTTTTCCCCTAACCCTACCACTATCCTCACCCTCTCAACATCCCTCCAATCTACCTGCCATTTCCAAAATACAATTCCCCTAAACCAAGTATCTTTCCTGGATTAGGTAACCTGCCATGAATTGGAAAAAATAAGCTATTTGACTTGTAGCCTTTATTTATTATAATCAATTTAAAATAAGGCATCATCCATTGATAGGCATCATCTTAAAATGAGACCTACCCAGGTGGGGGATGACAAGGAACACGAAGGGGTAACTGCTGGCTTTAGGCAGATAACTGAAACTGATAGTAAATCTGAATGTCCACTCCTATTGGTAGTTTTGCACTATTCTGTTTAAAAGGGAAATGAGTAACTTAAGCCAAAGGTTTGTTTTTTCTTGAGATGACAAGTCAATTTGGCTTAAGAAGGAGTACTCCTCTTAGTATGGAAAAGTGTTAGCTTGGAGCCTGATCCGTAACTTTTACCTGGCTATTTGCTTCTTGCAATGTATCTTAAGTAGTGAATAGTGTATTTGGTGTGTGTTTTTCTCTCTGTAAATTCTAATTATGTATATATAAATGTATGTCAACCCTAAATTTTAAGCTCCAAAAAAAACAGAATCATTAAGGAAACAGAGAACAGAAGACAACAGTTATTATATGTTATACACACAATATATAAAGAAATTAATGTAGAAAGGCTGGAAAATATTCTATATATTCGAAGTTCTTGTATAAATATAATTTCCCGGGCTTTAAATGTAATTCTGCTTTGCTGCTGTAAATTCAGTTCTGCCTTGCTACTATAACTAGGCTTTCAAATGTCACCAATACTTTTTAGAGACTAATAATACTATACTGGGAATAGCAAGTAAAGGTTGGCTGCTGCTGCTGCAAATATAAATTGGCACAAACTTTTAGGAAAGCAATCTGGTATTATATATCAAGAGGTGCACATTTTATGACACAGAAATTTCATTTGGGGACCTAGCCTGAGTAAATAATAAAGATATCCAGTGGCTTGTTCTTTTAAAAATAATGTGTTAGAAGCATTTTTAATAACATGGGAAAATATTCATAAAATAACTATGGAAGGATTTAAGTACATATGTATTTTTTCCACACAATATGACCTAAACATATGTGACACACACTATGGGTATGTGTGTGTGTAAATGGTTGGATGGATGGATGATAGATACACGCTTATCTGCATTTCTCAAATCCTCAAAAATTGAGCAAGAACAGGTAGACTAGCATAGTAGACACAGAACAAATTCATGTTCTGCTTCATATTACAGAAAGGTATCCCCTGTATCAAAATTGTTGCTGTATCCCTGCAGAAAAAATAATTGTTAATATTAACAGAGCTAATTTGCTTTGAGTGCTTTCCAAATAAGTACTATGCAAAACAATTTATCTTCATTTTTTTCACTTATTCCTCTGTATATTCTTATGAGATAAGTATCACTATGATGTTCATTTAATAGTTGAGGAATCTAAAGTTCCTTGCACAGGGTCATATACTTAATGAGGGGCAAGACTAGGACCCAAACATCCCGACTCCAGTGCCCTTACTCTCACACTCTTTAAACTGCAAAGTAGCAATGCTTGCTTATCTATTATGATGTATTTAGTATGTTTAGATTTTTCTTGTACATAAATTCTTTGTATTCCTCTCTTCAAGAAGTGGAGCCTAAATCTCCTGTCCCTGTGAGTATATGGGCTGGACTTACTGACTTCTAACAAATAGAATGAAGCTGAAGTGATGGTGTGCAACTTCAGAAACCACGTCATAAAAGAGTGGCGTCCTGCTTGCTCTCTTCCTCTCGGGTCACTCGCTTGTGAAGGAAGTCAACTACGATGTCATGAGTACACTCAAGCCACTATGGAGACGCCCATGTGGCAAGGAAATATGGCATAATGCCAACAGCCATGTGCCTGAGTTCTGTTGGAGACAGTCCCTCCAGTCCTTCAGTCAGGGAAGGGATCAAGCCTTCAGTCAACTGCAGTCCTGGCTGACAGACTGTAACATCATGAAAGACCCTGAGATAGAACCATCTAGCTAAGCCACCTTTATCCAAAAACTGTGTGAGGTATTAAACGGGTTATTTTGAGCTGCTCATTTGTTATGCAGCAATAATAGATAATTAACACAAGGGGAAGGGAGGATTTAAACTCTCAACTTGTCACAGCATTTCACAGCTTGGAAGAAAATCAGAAAAGAATAACGGTTTATAAATGACCTATAGAATCCTGAGTAATTCTTTTCATTTGTTAATTGTAGTCTGGAATCAACTTTTTTATCTCTAATCTCTGCATTTCAAAAACAAGTCTTAATACAATCATTATAATTAAAGTCTAATATAACCAAAAATAATTAGATACCCTTAGACTTTTTATAAAATTTAATTTTTATGCCAATGGCCACAAAATGTTCAGTGGTGCTTTGTGAATGACTTTATGATCCTGTAATAAACAAGATGAAAAAATTCTTGAGAAATATAATAAAAATATATATGCATATAATTAAAATACAATAAGATAAATACACACGCAAAAATTTTTTTTTCTTTTGGTGCATGGTCTGAGAATTGAACCTAGGTCTCCCGCATGGAAGGTGAGCATTCTACCATGGATCTCCTGGGCACCCTAACATACAACTTTGTTCACAATAGCATATACGTTTTAAATATTTTTATTTTTAGATTAACCTGGTAATTTCATTTGTATTTTCCCTTCATCTGGTATATAAAATCATAAAAAGTTGTGGTTGGAAAGGAACCTCCATATCACATCACTCAGAGGTTTTCCAAAAATAAAGGACTTGAACGTCATGATCTCTTTTCCCTGACCACCATGAATTAAATATTATACTTTTGTTTGTTTTTTCTTTTTTTAGATATTATACTTTTAAAACCAAGTATTTAATTGTATGTTCTATCAAACAGTGCTTTATGCTAGATTCTAGTGCAAAGAAAGGGCATTAGGATTTAAGTTTTAAAAATAATTATGGGTAAGAATAAAAGGGGAGGGGAATCTTCTCCATTAATGTTATTTGACTGGGAAATCAACACAGAGCTTTTAACTGTCAAACCTAGGGATCTCCTCTTAGTCTTCTTCTGTCTCTGCCTCTCCAAACAAATTATATTATTGACCACTTCTTATTGAAATCTTTCCCTTCATTTTATTTTCATGGTAGTAAGCTACCTGGTTTTGTTGTTTTTCCTATTTGCTTCTTTTCAATTGCCTTCACCCACTTCTACATAACTCTTCATTTTAACTATTCTCCCAAGGTATGATCCTTGGCCACGATCTCTTTTTATTCTCCATTCTTTCCTCAATGGTATTAAACATTCACCCCCAGGCCTTTCATATTATCTGTATACTGATTCTGAAGTCAGTGTCTCCAGTCTCCATCTTATTTATTTATTTATTTATTTATTTATTAGTTAATTTAAAGGCTCCAGGTCCTAATTTCCAATGGTATGTTAAACATCTCGATTTACATGACCCAAAGGTACCTTAAGGTCTCTTCCTTCATTTCTTCTATCAATAACATCACCATCTTCTCAGGTGATCTCATGTCATAAAATTTTTTAGGGGATTTAAAACATACAGAAAATTACAAAAATAATATTACAAATAGCCATGTTTCCACCATCCAGAACCAACAACTGTTAACATTTTGTCATTTATGCTTTAAGGTTTTTTTTTTCTTTTAAGAAATAATACATTATAGTCGACAATAACATGTTCTTTGAATACCATCCATTCCCATTCACCATTGTATTTCTCCAGAGAAACCACTATTACGAGTTTGGTGTATATTCTTCCAGTCCACTTTTTATATATTATGTATATGTGTATATTCATGTGTATAATATACTTATAAGTGTATGCATGTAAGCACATAGGTATCTTTAGTGATATAGTAGCATTTTGCATGCTTTGGTAACATAAATCGCATTATACTACATAATTTTTCATTCAAAAGTTACACGCTATATATTATATCAACAGAAGAGTAGAACATATGGAATAAAAATAAATAATAGGGGGAACAAATGTTAAAATAAATTTAGTTTGAAATGCTAGTGGTGAATGAAAGCGAGGGGTAAGGGATATGGTATGTATAATCTTTTTTTTCTCTGTTAACATTTTATTTCTTTTTCTGTTGTCTTTTTATGTCTTTTTCTAAATCGATGCAAATGTTCTAAGAAATGATGAATATGCAACTATGTGATGATATTAAGAATTACTGATTGTATATATAGAACGGAATGATATCTTAATGTTTTGTTTGTTAATTTTTTTAATTAATAAAAAGTTAAAAAATAAAATAAAATAAATATCCCTAACATAAAAAAAAAAAAAAAGCTACACGCTATCCAGATGGTACATGTAAATACAGCTTATGCTTTTTAAATGCTACAAAGTATTTCAGTGCATGGATTTACCCCATTTTATTTTGTCAGGTTATCTACTGGCAGGCAAATCAAGCTGTTTCCATTTTTCACTTTTATAAACAATGTGGCAAAAAAATTATCTATGTTTTCTCAAAGCATGTGTCCTAGTCTCTCCACAATCTATAACTAAAAACAGAATCCTATGTAATAGAACAGGTACATTTTAAATTTTTTTATGTTACTCTCTAAAGTGACTAAGCAAGTCTAAAATCCTCCAGGCAATGTATTAAGAGTTCCTATTTTCCCTACATTGTTTTCATCAGAAAATATAGGCAGACAGAAAGCTTTTGCCATCTGTTAGTGTCAAAAATATTTTGCTATTGTATAAATTCGTATGTACTTGATAAGTATGGAGAATAAACAATTTTTCATATGTTTATTAGCCATTAAGGTTTCCTCTCTATAAACTGCCTGATCATATCATTTGCCATTTTCCTAAGGCATTTTTTATCTCATTGATTTGTAGAAGTTATTAAAATATTCTAGAAAATACTTCAGATATATGTTACAGATATTTTCTGCCAGCTTGCTGCTTGACTTTTAAGTTGATTGGTCTATAGTATCTTTTGTCCTACAAAAATTTTCAATTTTGATGTAGTCAAATTAATACATGTTTTCCTTTGTATTGTTAAATAATCCTTGGAATAAAAAGGAAATCATAAAAAATTAGAAATATTTATAAATGAGTGACAATAAAATTATAACATGTCAAACTATGGTTCAATACAGTTGAAAAACTATGAAGCAGTCAGGAAATGAAAAGGTTTAAAAATAAACAAGTTAAGCATTCAATTCATGAAGATGATAACAGACAGAATAAAAAAGTAACATGGTAAGCCCAAAGGGCAGAAAAACATGAGAGAACAATAATTTTAAAAGCAGAGGTTGGGCGGGCCACGACGGCTCAGCAGGCGGAGTTCTCGCCTGCCATGCCAGAGACACAGGTTCAATTCCCAGTGTCTGCCCATGTAAAAAAAGAAAAAAAAAGCAGAGGTCAACAAAACCAAAAAGTGATTTTGAAAAAATTAAACAGATAGACCTCAGGAATTAAAATTAAACATATAGAACCTCAGGAAAAGAAGGTTCATATAAAACAGGCACAAAAGGGGGAATAACCACATCTACAATAGATATATTTTTAAAATAATGAATTAGAATTATGAACAATTATATGCTAAAAAAGTTGAAATCTAGATGAATTCTATAAATTCCTAGAAATATATAAAATTCCCAACAGACACAGGAAGAAAAAATATTAAACAGAAAAGTAAGCAGTAAAGAAATTAAAATGTAGCCCCACATGCAACACCGTGGGACATTTGGTGAGGCAAAATAAACCAGAAACAAAAGAGCAATTAATGTATGGTCTCATTTAGAAAATAAAATGCTTATAAGAAAACAGGGCCCAGATTGCAAGCTCTTATACCAGTCACAATTAGTTTGGCATAATAATTATCATTTCTGGATTTTGAGAGGCTCTTTTATGTATGTATAGCCTGGCATTTAGAGATAAGAACAAAGCCGATCAGGTCAGGATTTAAGTAACTCAGAACACAGGGGTAAGGAAGACATTGCTTATATTTTAGAACTGTACCTACTCTTTGAGACCAAAGGAAGAAAGGTTTATTTTGTCTGGAACCTAAATTTTCTGTAGCACATAATCTAACTCAACCCATCTGTATAGCTCATTTGAACAACTGAAACACAGGGATCCCAGAATAAGAATGAGGGCCTTTAATCCTGTATAGCTTAATGTAATGCCTGGATACCTTCTAGAATATATTAAGCACATAATAAAAAAGTATTGGCAAAGTCCCTTGACGGTTGGGAGGAAAAATATGGACCTACTAAACTTTACCACGAGGGAAACCCCTGATGGTAAAGTTTAGTCAAACATTAGGGACACCCAAATCAATAGGCCAAGCCCTTGATCTTGAGGCTTGCTCTTGTGAAGCTTGTGTATGTAGCAGAGAAGCTCAGCCTACCTATAGGCATGCCTAAGAGTTACTTCTGGAGGACCTCTTTTGTTGCTCAGATGTGGCCTCACTCTCTCTAAGCCCAACTCTGCAAGTGGAATCATTGTCCTTCCCCTATGTGGGACATGACATCCAGGGGTGAATATCTCCCTGGTGGCATGGAAGATGACCCCCAGGGATGAGTGTGGCCCTGGCACTGTTAGATCAACAATGCCATCTTCACCAAAAGGGGGGAAAGAAGTGCAACAAATAAGATATCAGTGGCTGAGAGAGTTCAACTAGAGTCGAAGGCTACTCTGGAGTTCACTCTTATGCAAGCTTCAGTTAGACATTGCCACTTATCATAACTTGCCAAATCCCAACCAAAACCATTCCAGCCAATCCTAAAGAAAACCTAGAGCAATATATAAGATTCTACAAAGGTTCCATGCACTAGTGTAAATTTCCAGAAATCTATAACCTCTAGAGGGTTCCTGGACCAGATAAGTTCTGAAACCTAGAGGGCCCAGCCTCTCCAGAACGTCAGTTAGTTCCATCTCCCTAACCCATATTATTGACAGACCCTTCCAACATGAAAAAGTCAGAATGGGTATAGCCCAAATACCCTTAAAGAGTGGGATAGAAAGATCAAAGGTGATGGTGGAGTTATACAGAGAAGATCAGGTTTAACAAATGAGTATGATTGCTGAATCATTATATTGATATTTCTTTTAGTCTTCAGTATCATAGAGTAGCTAGAAGTGAAAACCTAAAACTGAGGAATTGTAACCCATATCAAACTCTGAAATCTGTTCTATAACTAATTGTTGCGGTGTGCTTTGAAATTTATTGTTTTGCATATACATTATTTTTTACAAAAAAAAAAGTCGATTGTGATGATAAAATAATATTTATTTCTTCTAGCCTCCAATGTTCTGGAGCAGCTAGAAGGAAAAATCTGAGAAGATGGTATGGTGGCCCATGGCAAACTCTGGGATCTGTCCTGTAACTACTGTTGAAGAGTGCTTTGAAAACTAATGCTTTTTTCTTTCTTTGCTTTGTACAGATGTCATAAACAATAAAAAAAGTTAAATTAAAATATATATATATAACATCATCCAAAAAAAAAGTGTAGCCCCAAAATCTGCCTTCCACACATACAAATATACAAAATTCCAGGCTTGGAAATCTTTTTTAGACAAATTCTACCAAATTTAAAAATTAATTCTGATTTTATATAAGTTGGTCCAGAATATAAAAAAGAAAAGTAAGTGAAAGCTACCTGGATTATTTTATAAGCCTTGTGTAATCTTGATCCCAAAACCAGATGAGGACAATAGAACAGGAAAATAACAGTTCCATTCATTTATGAATATAGATGCAAAGGCCCTTAACTAATGGGAAAACAAAACACAATGATGAACAAAATTTATCTTCACTGCAAAAAAAAGAACACTCTTCAATGTCTGAGAATACATCAATAAACTGATCACCTTATTAAAGGAGAAAAATCATTACATTATCAAAGAATGTGAAAAATGCTTTAGATAGGATTTCATACTTACGTATAACCAACACAAAAACAAAATCAAAGGAACAGAAGAGAACTTTCTTAACTTGGTACACATTACATACCAAAACCCACAGCAAACAAACTTCAAGTTGAAATTCAGATGAACTCCCTTCAAGGTTAAGAACGAAATAGGATTGCCCTTTACTATCACTACTCCTTAACATAATCCTGGAGAAGTTGTTGACCATCATCATAAGAAAAGAAAAAGAAACAAGATGACTGGAAAGAAGAGAGGAGTAGGGCCGAGTTGTCCCAGCTGAAGCACACCTAGACCAGTCAGCTCCCAAATGATCCACCAGATAACCACAAATTCAGGGAAAAACCCAGCCCAGATCAGCAGAACCACATGGCTAGCTCATAGGCTCAGGAGACATAATTGGTTGTTGCTTTAAGCCAGTATATTCTAGAGCAGACTGTTATGCAGCAATAGCTGATAAAGCAGGGAATGATCAGACATCCACCACTGGGCAAGTGGAAAAATTAAAGTGTGATGGATGTACACCATGGAGTATTGTGTGGCAGTTAGAAGCAAGGGATTAGTTATACAATGTACTATGCACCAATATAAAGAACAGTGCTTACTAAAAATAAATACATAAATAAAGGAAGAAAAAGATACATAATAGCATTTTTGCATTTTACATATACACAATTTTGCTAAAACACACTAAAAAAATACACATTAAATTAAATTTGATGGTTATTAGGGAGGAAGAGAAAGGGGTTTGTTACACAATGATAAAGAGGAATAAATCCATTAAGAAAACAAGAGGAAGGGTATGAAATAAAGATCTAATTATTTTTCATATAAAAAGCCAGTTATCCTAACATGATGTATTGAATAGCCCATTCTTTCCCATGGACTTATAAATGCACATCTATTATACCAAATATAAATAAAAGCACAGTTCTGTTTCTGGCCTCTCTCCTCCACTCTGCTAAACTAGCTGTCACCCAATAACACATTTTATATATTTCTATAGCTTTAGGCTCACTCTTTATGTCTAGGAGGGCAAGGACCCAACTTTCTTCTTTTACAGAACTTTGTCTAGACTATTTTTGAATCTTTAGACTATTATTAAAGCTAAGAAAAAGTGTCAAATTCCACCAAAAATAAATCCCCTCGGGATTTTGACTGGAACTGAACCGAATTTATAGATTAATTGGAGAAGAATTAACAGCTTTATATACTGAATTTTCAACGCGTGTTTGTGGGTTACAGATTAAAGGAACTGAGTGGTTTGGGTATATTTAGGCCTTCTATTTCCTCTTGAGTAAGCTGGTATCTCTCCATTAATTTATGTTCCTACCTCAAAAGAGCTCAATAAATTTATTCCTAAATACCTAACTAAGGTTTTGTGGGTATTATGAATGGGCCCTTTTTGTTTCATTTTCTAATTGATTAGTGTTCTTGGATGCAACAATGCTGTTGGACCCTCTTAGAAGTTTTGATAATCTTCATACTTTCTAACATTGTGTTAAACCATCAACAAGTAATTTTGTTTCTTCCCTTCTGATCTTCATAACCTTTATTTCTCTGTGTTGTTTTACCATATTAGCTAGGACTCCTAGTAATAATGCTAATTAGTAAAGATGATAGCTGACATCTTGCTTTTATTCCTGATTTTTTCCCCACTAAATGCATCTGCTATAGATTTTTAATATAGGCCCCTTATCGAGTTCCAATCCAGATTTAAGAATCTTTATTTTCAATAGATGTTGAATTTTAACAGATGATTTTGGATTTATTGACAAGATTATGTGGTCGTTGTTCTTTAATCTATTAATGTGGTGCATTACACTAATCAATTCTAATATTTAAGCATCCTTGCCTTTGTAGCATGTATTAGGTCAATACGAATTTTTTTATATTCCATGTTTTTAAATGCAATTTTATTGAGATCAATTCACACTCCATACAACCAATCCAAAGTATACAATCAATGGCTCACATTATCATCACATAGTTGTGCATTCATCAGCACAATTTTCGAACATTTTCATTACTTCAAGAAACATACACCAAAAAGAAAAAACCCAAAACATCCCACACCCCTTATCCCCCCCATAGTATGAATTTTTCCATCAATGCTAGATTTATTCTTCTTTATTTAGAATATTTGTAGTAATGACATACGTGAGTTTGGCATGGAATTTTCTGTTGTTATATTGTAACAGTTTGCAGGTTAAGTAAACTAGCCCTATAAAATAAGCTGGAAAGCGTTCATTCATTTATTATTTTCAATGGCATTTTGAGTATATCAGGGGTTATGTATTCCTCGATATTTTTAGTAATATATCTAGGTCTGGGGGATTTTATTAGAATGTCTATATGAGGGGGCTATAGACCCAAGATAAAATAAATTGAATAACTATTGATTTGTTTAGGTTTTCCATTTCTTCTTGAATCAGTCATAATTTACATATCTTTAATATATAAATTGTATATATATTTCCATTTCTATATATGTCTTCAAATTCCTTGACAACAGGTTGTTCATTACACTCTCTTATGATCTTTAAATTCTATTCTGTTGATCACAGTTTTATTCTTCATAGTGCTTATTTTCCTGATCTGTCTTTAAATAGGTTCATCCATCTTATTTTCTAACTTTATTAATTATCTATTATTGTTTTATTTTCTATTCCACTAATATTGGCTTTATCTTCATCATTTCTTTTCTTCTACTTTATTTGGGTTTATTCTGTTGGTACTTAATCAACCTCCAGAGTTGAGCATTGAATTCATTTGTATTGAATTTACTGTATTCAATCTTTCTTATTTTCCAATAAATATATTTAAGGAGATTAAATTTTGCACTGAATTATGCTTAAACCATATATTGAGGGGTTTTTTCCTGTTTTTTGTTTAATTTTTATTAATAAAACCGATCAACACACAACACAAACATTCTTAATGTATGAACATTCATACTTGGTGTGCAATCAATGGCTCACAATATCAACACATAGTTGTATATTCATCACCATGATCATTTCTGAGTACATTTACATCACTCCAGAAAAAGAAATAAAAAGACAAAAGAAAAAACTCATACATACCATACCCCTTACCCCTCCCTCTCATTGACCACTAGCATTTCCCTCTACCCAATTTACTTTAACATTTGTTCCCCCTATGATTTATTTATTTTTAATCCATATTTTTTATTCATCTGTCCATACCATAGATAAAAGGAGCATCAGAGCAAGGTTTTCACAATCACACAGTTACATTGTGAAAGTTATATCATTATACAATCATCTTTAAGAAACATGGCTGCTGGAACACAGCTCTACATTTTCAGGCAGTTACCTCCAGCCTCTCCATTACATCTTGACTAACAAGGTGATATCTATTTAATGCGTTAAGAATAACCCCCAGGATAACCTCTCGACTCTTTTTGGAATCTCTCTGCCACTGACACTTTATTTTGTCTCATTTCTCTCTCCTTTAAGTCGAGAAGGTTTTCTTAATCCCTTGATGCTGAGTCCCTGCTCATTCTAGGATTTCTGTCCCACGTTGCCAAGGAGGTTCACACTCCTGGGAGTCACGTCCCACATAGAGGGCAGGAGGGTAGTAAGCTTGCATGCCATGTTGGCTGAGAGACAGATCACATCTGAGCAACAAGAGAGGTTCTCTGGAGGTGACTCTTAGGCCTGATCTTAAGTAGGCTTAGCCTATCCTTTGCGAGGATAAGTTTCATATGAACAAACCCCAAGTTGAGGGTTTGGCCTATTGATTTTTTTGTCCTCTCTGCTGCGAGAATATCAGGTCTTCTCTAAATGGGGAAGCTGAATTTTCCCTCTTTCTCATCATTCCCCCAAGAGGACTTTGCAAATCCTTTTTTATTCACTGTTCAAATCACTCTGGGGTTTAACAGGGCATCACTCTGGACAAACCTACAAAATCTCATGTCCTACTCAAGGTTCAATGCACTTATGGTGTTCAATTAAACTGTCCATATAAGTTATATTAGGAGACACACTAGCCAAAATATTAATTTTGTACCAAATAAACATTTTTTGCTTTAATCTCACACATAAGTTAAAGTTTTAAAATATGTATTACCCTCTGTTTTCAACACCCTGCCATACTGACATTCCTTTGTTCTTCCTCATGCAAAAACATTTCTTAATTTGTACATTTAGTCACTATCATTGTACACTCTAGGCATTCCTAGATTATATCATCTCAGTCCTTATCATCTCTTTCCTTCTGGTTTCATTTGTGCTCCCAGCCCTCCTCCCTCTAATATTCTTACATTCAGCTTCACTCAGTGTACTAACATTATTGTACTAGAGTTAAGTAGTATTATGCTATCCATTTCTGAATTTTTACAATCAGTCCTGTTGCATAATCTGTGTCCCTTCAGCTCCAATCACCCAATATCTAACCTATTTCTATCTCCTGATGACCTCTGTTCTTAGCTGAAATTGCCCAAGTTCATTCATTAAAGTTATTTCATATCAGTGACAGTACAGTAATTGTCTTTTTGTTTCTGGCTAATCTCACTCAGCATTATGTCCTGAAGGTCCATCCTTGTTGGTATATACTTCACAACTTTATTTTGTCTTATAGGTGCATAATATTCCATCGCATGTTTATATCACAGCTTGTTTAGCCACTCATCTCTTGATGGACATTTGGGCTGTTTCCATCTCTTGGAAATTGTAAAATAATGCTGTTATAAACATTGGTGTGCAAATGTCTGTTTGTGTCCTTGCCCTCATGTCCTCTGAGTAGCTACCTAGCAATGGTATTGCCGGATCATATGGCAATTCTATACTTAGCTTCCTGAGGAACCGCCAAACTGCCTTCCACAGGGGCAGGGAATTTTACATTCCCACCAACAGTGGATTAAGTGCACCTCTTTCTCCACATCCTCTCCAGCACTTGTCATTTTCTGTTTTATTGATAATGGCCATTCTGGTGGGTATGAAATGATATCTTACTGTGGTTTTGATTTGCATTTCCCTAATAGCCAGGAAAGTTGATCATCTTTTCATGTGTCTTTTGACCATTTGTATTTCCTCTTCTGAGAAGTGTGTTTAAAGCTTTTGCCCATTTTGTAATTGGGTTATCTTTTTGTTTTTTGAGTTGAACAATCTCTTTATATATTCTGGATAAGAGACCCTTATCTGATTTATCATTTCCAAATATTGCCTCCCATTGTGTAGGCTGTCTTTTTACTTCCTTGACAAAGTTCTTAGATGCACAAAAGTGCTTAATTTTGAGGAGTTCCCATTTATCTATTTCTTTCTTCAATGCTTGTCCTTTGGGGGCAAGATCTAGGAAACGGCATCCTATTATAAGATTTATAAAACATTTCCCTACATTTTCTTATAAGAGTTTTATGGTCTTAGATCTATTGTTTAGGCCTTTGATCCATTTTGAGTTAATTTTTGCATAGGGTGTGAGATATAAATCCTCTTTCACTCTTTTGCATGTGGATATCCAGTTCTCTAAACAACATTTATTGACGGGACTGTTCTGTCCCAGGTGAGTTGGCTTGACTGCCTGATCAAAGGTCAATTGTCCATAGATGAGAGGGTCTATATCCGAATACTCTATTCAATTCCATTGGTCCAGTATATCTATCTTTATGCCAGTACCATGCTGTTTTGACCACTAAAGCTTCATAATACGCCTTAAAGTCAGTGTGTGAGTCCTCAGTCTTCGTTTTTCTTTCTCAGGATACTTTTAGTTATACAAGGCACCTCGCCTTTCCAAATAAATTTGGTTATTGGTTTTTCTATATCTGAAAAGTAAGTTTTTGGGATTTTAATTGGTTTTGCATTGAATCTATAAATCAATTTAGTTAGAACTGACATCTTAACTATATCTAGTCTTCCAATCCATGAACAC
The DNA here is from genome assembly GCF_023851605.1 of Tamandua tetradactyla. Lineage (NCBI taxonomy): Eukaryota > Metazoa > Chordata > Mammalia > Pilosa > Myrmecophagidae > Tamandua > Tamandua tetradactyla. The sequence continues at coordinate 29,035,906 of NC_135348.1, read as the reverse complement.
AGTATGCCCTTCCACTTATTTAGGTCTTCTGTGATTTCTTTCAGCAATTTCTTGTGGTTTTCTTTGTACAGGTCTTTTGTATCCTTAGTTAAATTTATTCCTAAATATTTCATTCTTTTGATTGCAATTGCAAACAGAATTTTTTTATTTCCCCCTCAGATTGTTCATTACTAGTGTATAGAAACACTAAAGATTTTTGAGTGTTGATCTTGTAACCTGCTACTTTGCTATACTCATTTAATTAGCGCTAGTAGTTTTGCTGTGGATTTTTGGGGGTTTTTGACATATAGTATCATATTATCTGCAAACAGTGAGAATTTTACTTCTTCCTTTCTAATTCTGATGCCTTGTATTTCTTTTTCTTGTCTAATTTCTTTAAGCCACATATCAAGTTTTGATAGTCAGTATTTTCATTATTTGCTGTAAAAATTTTATAATTTTTATTTCCTTTGATCTATTAAAGTGAGTTTTTAGATTCCAATATTAAGAAGTATTTTTATTGTGTTTTCAATGTTGATTTTTAATTATATTGCATTATAATCAAGTAATATATTTTGTATGGTGGTGACTTTCTAGACACTGTTGAGATCCCTTTATGGCACAGTACATCGTTTAAAAATGATGTAGGGTGCACGAGTGGTTCAACGGTAGAATGCTTGCCTTCCATGTGGGAGATCTGGTATGCTGACTTGATCGGTGGTGGACCCCAGAAAAGTCATGTCCTTTACTCCTCATTCAATATTTCTGGCTGAGAGCATTCTGATTGTTCCCATGGAGATGTGACCCACCCAATTGTGCATGGTAACTTTTGATCAGATAGCTTCCAAGGAGTTGTGACTCCACCCAATAATCCTCTAAAAGAGGAAACATTTTTGGAGAGAGTCCCTTTTTTAGAGCCACGAGAAAGCCACAGCAGAGCCAAGCAGAGCCACGAGGCCAAGAAACCACAGAGTCCAACAGCCAGAAACCTTTGGAGATGAAGAAGGAGAACATCCCTGCAGGAGTTTCATAAAACAAGAAGCTGGGAGAGAAAGCTAGCAGACTGTCACCACACTCACCACGTGCCTTCCCAGTAGAGAGAAATGCTGAACCCACTGGCCTTTCTAGAGTGAAGGTAACCTCTTCTTGGTGCCTTAATTTGGATATTTTCCTGGTCTTAGAACCATAAACCAGCAACTTATTAAATTCCCCTTTTTAAAAGCTGTTTCATTTCTGGTATATTGCATTCCAGCAGCTAGCAAACTAGAACATCTTGGTTCAATTCCAAAACCATGAACCAAAAAAAAAATAATATAGACATTACTGAAAAAAAAATACAAGGTTCTATTTTATTCAATTAGGCGCCCTGTTCTATATACCTCCAGTTTATTATAAAGTTTTTTAATACTGCAGGTGAATTTTTTTATGACCTTTTGAATGTTGCAGCTGATTGATTTTTCATTTTTGACAAAAGTGTGTTAAAGCCCCACTACTGTTATAGACATATCCATTTCTTCTTGCAATCCTGACAGTTTTTACTTTAAATGGTAGTTCAGGGCTGTGTTGTTAGATGCATAAAAGTTTATGATGATTGCACTTTCAGGATAGATAATTTCTTTACCACAGTTTGAAAGTCTCTCTTTGTCCCAATTAAAGATTTTCACTCTAAATTCCACGATCATACCAGTTTTCTTTTGTTAGTATTATCCAGATGAATATATTTTTCCATTCTATTTAATTTTGCTTTACTTGTATATATGCTCTAAATAACACAGACTTTTGTGTTAAGATAACAATAGGTGATCTTAATATAACTTTGATGTTTTTGGACTTATTTCTACTATTTTAATTTACAATTTCTACTTCCATGCTTTTTTCCCCTCCTTTCTTGCCTTTTGTAAGGTTTATCAAGTTTAGGTTATTCCCTAACCCACCCCCAGCTCAGTATTTTGAAAGCTATACATTCTATTTCTATCATTTTAGTATGCTATAGATTTTTAAAACAATATCTCTTTCTACTTCTCATCTTCCCAGATGTTTCTCACAGCTTCTCAGTATTTTATTCACGGGCCACTATAATTTGGCCCCAGTGTACCTTTCTAGACTTGTCTCTCAATCATACCCCTCTAGAAAGCATAACTCTAGTTAAGCTACACTGCTTGTTGGTCTCCAAACAAATTTAAACCTCATGGCACTCTGTTCTAGTTCATGTTGCATTCTCAATCATTCATTAATTCAAAAAATACTTTATTGAAAGCCTACTATGTGCTTGGCTCTGATAAACACCAGTAAACACAACAAATATAGTGTCTGACTTTATGGAGCATAGTATGAAAACAGTAAGCAAAAACAAATATAAATGTAGTAGATGAATTCGTGTAGTTGGTGCTCATCTTCTACCTGATCCTCAAACAGCAGTCACAGGGGCGTATAACTACCACCAGGGGGCACCAAACCAAAAGCGACCTTAGACTGGTTTGGAGCTCTTGGTCTGAACCATTGAATCCCTTCCACACACATGGCTTTCCCTTCATGCAGACTGACCCGAGTCACGACATTAAGCTTACAATAATGCCACATTTTATGTGACCTGAATTTTCTGGAATGTATTTACCAGCTTATGGTTAGAGTTTATTGTATCACAAATTATAGGTGCTAAGAAAAAAGAAAAGAATGTGGGCTATGATAGAACCTAATGGGGCAATCCTAATTGAGACTGAAGAGCATTGGCTAATGCCTCCCCACCTGCCCCCATCCTCTCCTAGAAAGTAACATTTAAACTGAGAGCTAAAGGATGACCAGGGGTTTGACACTGAAAAATGGAAAGCGATTTCTGAAGGTAGAGAGTCCGGATTAATGGAAGAGCAGCACAGCCGCTACAGTGTGTACACGGTATGATGGAATTCATTAGAGTACAGTGCTTGAGACTTGGGCTCTGGAGTCTCACGCACTTGCGTGGGCTTAAATCCCTGCTCCACCACTTAAATATCTGCCTAACGTTAGAACAGTTATTCAACCTACAGTTGTTCAGACTCATTATATACGTTGATATATAAAGCCCTAAGAGCTATTCCTGGTAATACAGTAAGGAGACATTAAATGTTAGATTTGTTATTATTATTGTTGTTCTTGGTTTTTGATGGATGAGAGAATTAATTACTGTTTGGTCTGGGCTAGTAGTAATAAAGATGGAAAGAAAGGGGTAGAGTTCAGATATATTTTGGAGGTAGAACTACATGATTTGAACTGGGAGGTAAGGAAAGAGAAGGTGTAATGAAGACTTCTCAATCAGAAAAACCTTTGCTTCCCAAATGAAAAGATTCACATGAAATGAGAACTTCCTCTCATCAGAAAAGCTAATAGCTTTCCCTGCCTCCTCATTCTCACAATACTGATTTTATTAAGCCTCAGATTATAAAGAATAGTTTTCTATATGGTTTCCCACGAGAGAACAAGCTCCTTACAGTGGAACCACATATAATTTCTTGTTCTAGTCTGCATAAAAAGAATACGATGTAATGCACATCATAGACAGTCTCAGGTAACTCCACAAAAGGTATCACAACCAGGGCAACTCCCCATGCTCTTTTCGTTCCTTTGGTAAGCACAAGAATTCAACCTGCTTTCTTCTCCTTGCAGATATTCTATCTTTTGGAATTCTTTTTCGCCTAAGACTAGCTGTAGAATTAACTAGTCGCTCAATAACCTCCCTGTTTCTTGTGGCCACCAAAAAATAAGTATATAGGATTCCTTTTTGTTGAAGAGTTTGTAACTGATTTAAGCGTATGGTTATACGACCTTACAGTGGTGGTATCTGATCTACGGTTCCTGAGTCACTGGGTGATATGGCAAACTGCATGCAGGGGCTTCTGTCCTCTACCCTTTATTCCTAAGGGTAAGGCTTGCCAAAAGTTCTTTCTTCTTCATGCAGGCCTCTCTTCCCAGAACACAGGCTTGCAGAAGAAGCCTAAGCAGAATAATTGGTGTCTTCTTGTCTCAGGTAGATAACTAGCATCTCTGGGAGCCTCCTAGCTAGTCAAGTAATATGAGTAATGGAATTGAAAACAAGTGTGATTCTGCCATCTTGCTTTTTTCCAAACCAAATGGCTAAGGCTTAATGTTGTAAACCCAAAGAGATGCTAACTGTAGATCCATGTCTCTAGAAAAAAAGGTAAGGGAAGAAGAAAAAAAAAAGAATGTTCAAAGTTTACTAAAAGAAATCACCTTTAAATTTCTTTCTCCTCCTGGGCCAAATGTTTGGTTTCTTCTTAAATTTTTCATCCTAAGTAATTATTGAAAATCTCGACTTTACTTTCAAAGAATTAAGATGCAGGGAAAAATGGTTACATGGAAAAAAGGGATTTGGATTTTGCTAAAAGTCTTTTCAAACAACATGCACAACAAGAAGTACCTTTATGCTAATTAGAGATACAAATCATTTCTTGTTGATGCAAAATTTTCTACAGTGATATTTTTAAAACCCATCTAGTGATAAGAAAATCTTTCCCAAGTTCTGGCTAACAAAGAATTCTTTTTATTCAAACATATTCTTAAATAAATCCTAGAGAATAACTAGCCATTATCACAATCCAGTCTAACATAAAACATATGAAAAGTATTTTTAGTTAATAAAAAAACTTAACTGCTCATTCCTTTTAAATAGTGCATGTATTTTGGCTGATTTACAAAGTGAAAAGAAAAAGAAAATCAAAGGCCCAATTATGACCAAATACTGACTTTACACTTTGAGAATATGGGAGTTCTATTATAAAAACTATTATTCTATATGATCTTAATGTATCTAATGGAAAGAAGAGATATGGCTATATTCTTTCTTCCCTTGTTTGCTCAATGAAAAAACATTGTAGAAATGTAAAAAAAAATTTAAGTTAGTCCTACCTCATCTCCTAATGCAACTCCCAAGTAGTAAACTACCCAGTGTTAACCGGCTGAGTTCTTAGCATTGTCCCTTGCTTTTTCTGTGAATGAGGGAAAACAAAATCACTCAGGTTTTTGATGGTATTGTTTCCAAACATAAATTTTTTTTTTAAATAATGAGACCTAGGAATGCTTTGTTCTATTTGACTTGCTTCTCTGCCCTTAAGTCTAGAGGCTTTTACTATCAACCATGACCTTGTGTCAAGATTTAAATGTGCCCATCACAATAGCAATACAGTAATTTAGAACCTTAATATTAGTTAACATATTTGGCAATTCTTTATCCTCCTTCATTTTTTCCCAATACCATCTACTCCACAGAAATATTTGCTTGAATAGCTGTTTTTCATAACTTAGTCCCATAAGCTTCCTTGAGGGGAGAAGCCATTTCTTATTCAACTTTGTATCTCTTACCCCCTAGATACTAGGACAGTACTTTTAATATAGTAGATATTTTGAATATGTATCTCAAATGTACAGATTAACTGTCAAATGGAAGGGAAAGGAAGAAAAGCTATATACTGCTTAAATTACTTGGAAAGAAATGACTGAGTTTAAGTATTATTTTACCTCTAAAATATTAACTCAAAAGAGCAATTTCAGGAGTTGTTAACATAGTAATCTGATTTGTGGCAAACCAATTTTACGGTGTGGTTGACTTGCAAGTTTTCTCCACTAGATTCTAAGTGCCATGAATTCAGAGACTTTGTCTATCTTGTCTACCACTATAGCACTATGCTTTAAATAGTGCCTGGCATACAGCAGATATTCGATGAATGTTTATTGATAAACTAATTAATAGTAAAAATGCTTTCTGTCATCTTATACACCTAAAAGAACTTTACTAGCTTTCCACCCCCAATAACAATCTTTTGTGATTGATAATAATAGATTACTATACTGATATTAATATAAGAAACATCACCATTCTCTAAATATAGAAACTACAGGATTCACTAGATTTTCATAATGGTGCTATCATTCTCCATAATCTAGGATGATAGTTCTCATAGTATGATGCCTGGACCAGCAGTATCAGTACCACATGGGGATTTATTAGAAATACAAATTCTTGAGTCCCACACCAGGCCCACTGAATCAGAAATTCTGCAGCTGGAGCCCAGCAATCCGTGTTTCAACAAGCCCTTTAGATCACTGACCACACTCAAGTTTGAGAACCAGAGGCCATGGAAATTTTTGTCATGGACATAGAAAGGGCCTCAAACCAAGAAAGAGATTATGAAATATTTACTGAGTCTTTAAAGAAATGTACTAAATGTTCAACTATTTTGATAAATTAAGTCAGTCAATTAAGGGCCATGAAAAAGTAATGGCTGAGACAGTGCCCAGCCCCATCCAGTGCCATCGAAGGTAGACCCATGGAGGTGGTGTCGGGGAGCGGGGGCAAAGGCCTTGTGCTGACCCCAGTGACAATGTGGTGTTACATGACGAGGTAGAGATCGAGGAGAAGAGTTCCAGTATAATGAGGACTTGGAGACACATTTCTACATGTGCCCGTGTGGGGAGAATTTCTCTATCACCAAGGAAGATTTGGAGAATGGGGAAAACATGGCAACAGGTTCTAGCTGCTCTCTCATTGTAAAAGTGATTTATGACAAATATCAGTTTATGTGTGGAGAAACAATCCCAGCACCTTCCCCCAACAAGCAATTAGTTACATACTGAAGTAGGCTTTAAGAATCCAAATCTCAAACAGTTGAGAATGAGTCAAAATGGAAAAATCAAATGCAGAGTTACAGACCTCTACACAAGGACAATCTTTTTGTGGCTTGTGGTTCTGTTACAGAGTGTGGATTCTTTCCATCAACTGCTACATTCACCCTCAATTAAAGAAGCAAGCCACAACCTGACTTGCCTGGATTTCATGCATAAAACTTTGAATTCCAAGTTTTCTTAATTTTCCATATAATTTTGTTTAAAAGATAATTTCAAAACAGTACCTTTTTTCCTCAGTTTCATCATTTTTATATCTTAAACTTGATTACTTCAGTATCTTAAGATTGTCTACCTCAAAGTTAGTAGTATTCCTTGACCAAAAAAGGGCTGTATTTTTACATGGTTATTAAGAACATTAAAGTTAGCCCTTTCTTTGAAAACTGACATCCACTTGGGTATTCTAAACTTAAGAAAATTAGTGTCTCCTCAGTCTTGTCATTGTTAATGTTCATTTTCTGTTGAGCATACCTTTTCTGTTATGCTTCATGCATACGGTGCTGGTGTTAGTTCTGAAGAGAAAATGTGACGAGGTCAAAATTTCTCCAGAGATAAAGGTAGTGAATAAGAAAGAAAAGTGAAATGGCCAAATAATCTCAAGTTTCCTTTTCAATATTTTATGTGTTACTTGAAAATCAGGATAAGATAAAATGACAAGCAGCCAAATGAAACAAACAGAGTGAGAGGAGCCAAACATGTCAACTTAGTAAGTAAGATGCTTGAATGATTTTGCCAGATCAGAGAAAATAACATCTCTATTTCTGGTTTTGTTTCTTTTTAGAAAAGGCTTATGAAACTGTACTCCAGATGGGGGTTAATATCCAATCTTTATGGCTAGAGACTGTGCTTTCAGCATGATGATGATATTATGCCACTACTGCTAAAAAATGAAGCTTTTACAGTGGCTTCTGTTTGTTGAAGATGAGCTTGAAGACTGGAGGTCTATTCTGAATAAATACATGCTCATGGAGGGTGGGAGGCACATCTAATGTGCCACAACCTGCAACCAAACCGACATGCACTCTTATAGAGAAACGTTGCCTTGGGGAAAAAAAAAAAAACATTAGTCTTCCTTTGCTGAAGTACTGAGAATTAGCACAAAATTAGAATCATTTATATACAAATTTTAAAATTTCCTTTTTATAGGGAATTTTTATATACACTTTCCTGTGTATATATATAAAGTTGAAAAAATGAACTGATGTCTGGCAGATTGTTTGGGAAATGGCTCCTGCAATTAAAGAGAAAAACCTTTTTTTTTTGCATGGGCAGGCACCAGGAATCAAACCTGGGTCTCTGGCATGGCAGGCAAGAACTCTGCCTGCTGAGCCACCATGGCCTGCCCAAAGAGAGAAACTTTTCAAATTAAAAATTTAAAAGAAATGGCTTGCTAGAATTTGAACATTCCATTACTGATTGATAAATGTGCTTTGCACACTCATTGGGGTTTACATTAAAACAAGTGTGCAGCCTTTTGCCTGCCTGCAGCATGACTGTGTGCAGCCATTAAGCAGAAACACAATAAGTCACCATGGTACATCATGTGAAGTATTACGTGGCATGTTCTTGATGTACTGAGAAATTTCATTACTGTGTGGGATATGACACCCTGAAATAATTCACAACTGCTTTGCAAAAGCTTGTCTCAGAACCAATGACTGTTTAGATTAACAATGCAGGATACATTATGTCTTTAACTGGAATGAGTTGCCCCAAACTCAAATGTTAGTTGTGTAATTATTGATAACATGTTAGCTCCCTCTGCTGATGTTGAATTTCAAACAAGAACAGATACCCTCCTCAAAGGTCTATTATGAGCACAGAAGAACAGAAGAAAAGTTGCCAAAGCTGAAACACTCCAGGAGAAAAGAAGCATAAACAGCACTGGCAATGAGTGATGGGTAATAAACTGCAATAAAAGGAAATAATTTTGTTTCCAAAGAACTGAAGCACTAAATATGTTTGTGAACTACAAAAGAATCATCAGAATTCAATCCAGTTATACAGAAATTAAACCAGAGTCCTTTTAGATATGACGAGTTCTGTGTGATCTATGCTCCTTATTTAACCCAACAGACATTTCTGGAGTCTTTCTAAGAACCCATTTATAATCCAGGCTCTGCCTCTTATTAGCTTTTGTAATCTTTGACAATGCCAGTGTATTCCTTATCTAAACAATTAGGTGACCGGATCAGATGATTTCTCAACTGTCAGTTCTATAATGTCAGGTTTGGTAGCTTGCAGGAACTGAAATGGCCTCTGAAACCTTTATAAATTCAGACTATTTAAACTATGAATTACAGAGAAAGAAATTTCTCTGTATTCTTCAAAAATTGATGTTACCACACTTTTGAATTTGAAAATTATAAAGACAGGTGTTCAAATGGTTCTATATAAACTTCAGCATATACTTCCGGAAAGAAACATTTTCCTTAGAAAGCACCCAGTTTTTTTTATAACTGTACATATTAATTTATTACCAGGATAAACTATTGGTATGCTAAATAAAATCAGATTATTTTTTAAAAAAGTAATACTAGAAATTAGAGAGGCTTTTTTACTTAAAGAAATATAAATTCTTAAGAGCAGAGAATATAAAACTGTATCTAATAGGTGACACATTTAAAACAACTCTCAGATCCCAACTGTGGGTTCTTAATGAAAAGAGAATAAAAGCAGGGCAGAATATAGAGGAGAAAAGGATGATGAAAAAGATGGATGACAATTCGGATAACATATGGTCAAGGCCTAGTAACAACAGATTTTTTTTAACCTCTAACTGAAATTTAGCAATTTCTTCTATTATAAACAACAGCACAAACCACAGTAGTTTTGTCAAGACCTGTGACTTTATGAACAATAGAATCACTGATATTTTCACATCATGTTACTGTTGTTTCAGATATCTCAAAATATAATTTATGGTTATTACCACTTTCAAATTACAGCAGTAAATCAGATCTATTAATTGATCTCATTATTTAATGCATTAACATAGAAGCACATACATTACTATGTAATAATTAGAAAAGACTTTGATAACTATTTTTCAATATATTTGGTTCCTTTGTAATCCTAGATATTTCATTTTATATATTTAGAACATCATTCTGAGAGAAGATCAACTGACTTCTTTGTCTATGAAACATAATACCAAAGAGTTTGTGAAACAAAAAGATTAAAAACTGCAAAATTTTAACAGGCAAGAGCTGTGTTAAAACAATGTTCTTAATAACAAGTTTGGGCAAGGATGCAGAGAAATAGGAATCTTTGTGCACTGTTGGCAGATCTGAATGCAAAATGGTACAGCTACTGTGGAAAATAGCTTGGCAGTTCCTCAGAAAATTAAGTACAGAATTACCACATGGCCCAGCCACTCCACTTCTAGTTATATACCCCAAAGAATTTAAAGCGGAACTTGAACAGATATTTGTTCAATAATGTCCAAAGCAGTTTTATTCACAACAGTCGAAAGGTAAAAACAACCCAAATGTCCATCAATGGATGAATGAATAAACAAAACATGGTATATACATACAATGGAGTACTATTTAGCCATGAAAATGAAAGGCGTTTGGATACATGCTACATGTTCATGCTACAACATGGATGAAGCTTGAAGATATCCTGTTGAATGAAGTAAGCCAGACACAAAAGGATAGATACTGTATTATTTCACTTATATGAAATAACTAGAATATGCTACTTCATAGAGACAGAAAGTACATTACAGGGTATTAGGAGAGCTGGGGTAGGGGAAAAGGGAATGGGAAGTTACTGCTTAATAGGTACAGAGTTTCCATTTGGGATGATGGAAAAGTACCCGTTATACAAGGTGACGTTGGCAGCCGAACATTGTGAATGTAACTAATACCAATGAATTGTATATTGGAAGTACTTAAAATCGGAAAGCTTAGGTCGTATATATATATATATATATAAATCCACAATAAAAATTTTTTTAAAAAAGTTTTCTTGACCTCCTCTGTATGGTGGGATCCATTACTAATATGAGGACACTTACAGACCCTTTTCCCAAAACGCTACTCACAAACATTTGCTCCTCCATCTTCTTGAAACATATTTAGTTTAAAAACTTTAAGAGTAATAAAAATAAATCAATAGCTGGCAGCTGTAACTAAAAGAGATGGAGACAATTTTACTAATGTATCAGAAAATTTTCACATTTACGGGGAATTAAAACATCTGCCAACAGCTAAACAAAATTGTGCTAATAAATACCTCAATGTCTTATGGGAACACTGGGTGTTCTTAATTCAGAAATTTTTAGATGTTGGAAAGGTAATATGGTACATATACCAAAAATAACATAACACCCCTGGCAGGTATGGGACCATACCATAATAAAACTTACAGATATTTCTGTGGTAAAACATAGAAACACCAGACGGGTCAAGGAAATTTTCCTAGATATGTCTGATCTCAACTGTGAAAAACTAACCAGATAAAAATGGGAGGAGCTTGCTTTTCAGTCAAAGTAAGAACCTTCAAAACCTTGAATGTTCAAGAGGCTAGTCTGCTCTGGAATTGCAAGGATATTCAGTACAGCTAGAGAAAAAAAAAGGGAGAAGTGCTAAGGGATGAAGCCAGAAAGGTGAGTAGCATAGAGGATACAGGTCATGGTACCTTTCTACGTTATGTGATTTTATTTTATTCAAAACACCATGCTAAGTCAGAGGAGGGGTTTATGTAGGAAAATTATATCATCACATTTTAGAACATTTAACTCTAGCAGCAGTGTGAAGAATGGATTAAGCCTACCTTATGCCAGGTCCGTGCTAGACATTGTAAATATATGATTATTAATCTTCACAACAACCCTGACTAATTACTATCCTCCTTATTTTGCAATTGAGGAAATATAATTTCATAAGAGAAATCATGTACCTTCCTCAAAGCCATATAAATAATAAAGGTAGAAGTGAAACACAATTCTGTTTCAATATCTTGTAACAAAACAGACATTCAGAACATTTATATTAATAATTACATATGGAAGCCTACTGAGGAGCAAAGAATGAAGACTCACTCAGGCCCCTAAAAGAATCAGGAGACCAGGGTTTTGGACTTGCTTTACTGCTGACTAGCTATACAGACTCTGAAGAATTGCACTAGATTACCCCTAAAATCTATTCCCAATCTAAAAAAAAAAAAAAATCCCCAGTTTCTAAAATATCACAGAGAATGAAGCAGACAGACCTGTGACTAAAATGCATTCCCCAAACAGCAGTGGGGTGGGGGCAGGGGAACAGAAAGGCAGCAAGACAGACTCTGCTCTGAAGAGACTTGGCTTTATTAAACAGTAAATGCCTGCGGATAGAAAATGAGAAAAGATCAAAGAATTGAAGGACTGATTGTTAAGAACCTTCTATAGAAGAGTCACAAATGACTGGGATAGAACAATCTTCATACGCATACATTTCAACATTTTAGCAAATATAGTAGAGCCAAATAGGTAAGCATGCTTCCTGCCCCAGGCGCTCTGAAGCAATCATTGAATAAGGAAGTATCATAACAATTCTCCTTTATTTAAAGAAAAACATAATGGAAAATATCTTTTACCATAGATGATATGTCATCTCCCTGAAAGAACCCTAAGATACCATGAGGAGAGCATTCTAAACAGGCATCCTTTCCACAAATAACCTGTGTTTAAACCTAACCACTTTTTTCAGGAAGATGCTCCATATCTTCAAAAAGAAAAGCAAACACCATTATTTCTTGGTCTAATATTTATTTCTGCTAATTATTGACAGTTTGGGATTTGGCCTGATTCTCTTAAGTATTTACCTGTTTCTGATTAACAAAATAAAAAAATCAAACCTAGGGAAAAAATCCACTACTATGGCAATGAGAAAAGCAACACTAAGAAGTGGCAGACTTAAAAATGAGGCAAATAGAACAGTGAATAAAAAAGTATTTGCAAAGTCCCCTTTGGGGAATGGTGAGAAAGGGGGAAAATTCAGCTTCCCCAAGTTGGATTCTTGATGTTCTCACAATCAGTGGGAACAATCAAAGCAATAAGCTGAGCCCCCAATCTTGGGGTTTGTTAATATGACTTAACCCCACAAAGGATAGGTCAAGCCTACTTAAAATTAGGCCTAAAAGTCACCCCCAAGACAACCTCTTTTGTTGCTCAGATGTGGCCTCTCTCCAGCCAATACAACAAGCAAACTCACTCCCTGTCTACGTGGGACATGACTCCCAGGGGTGTGGACCTTCCTGGCAACGTGGGACAGAAATCCTAGAATAAGCTGAGACTCAGCATCAAGGGATTGAGAAAACCTTCTCCACCAAAAAGAGGAAGAGTGAAATGAGACAAAATAAAGTGTCAATGGCTGAGAGATTCCAAAAAAGAGTTGAGAGGTTATCCGGAGGTTATTCTTACACATTAAATAGATATCACCTTGTTAGTCAAGATGTAATGGAGAGGCTGGAGGAAACTGCCTGAAAATGTAGAGCTATGTTCTAGTAGCCATGTTTCTTAAAGATGATTGTATAATGATATAACTTTCACAATGTGACTGTGTGATTGTGAAAACCTTGTGTCTGATGCTCCTTTTATCTACCTTATCAACAGACGCATAAAACATACGGAATAAAAATAAATAATAGGGGGAACAAATGTTAAAATAAATTTAGATTGAAATGCTAGTGATCAATGAAAGGTAGGGTTAAGGGGTATGGTATGTATGAATTTTTTTCTGTTGTCTTTTTATTTCTTTTTCTGAATTGATGCAAATGTTCTAAGAAATGATCATAATGATGAATATGCAACTTTGTGATGATATTGTGAATTACTGATTATATATGTAGAACAAAATGATCATAAGTTAAGAATGTGTTTGTTGTTACATTTTTTTAATTTAAAAATTAATTAAAAAAGAAAAAAAATGAGGCAAATATATGTAAAATTATATATTTTAAGGAGAATTTCAGCCCCTTGGCTATTTATGACTGCAAAGCTTGTACTAACAAGCTAAGTGGTACTGCTCTGTAGATATAAAATAGACCTGTAAGACATTAGTCTTAAGAGATGTTCTTTATAAAGAGATACCTCTTTTCTTAGCGAATCACAGTTTGCATTAGCATAGCAAAACCTCAGAGAAGTCTTGCTATGAATAAACCTGCTTAATTTTATTTTACCCAACATTTTTTAATTTTAGTTAACAAAGAATCCATTTTTGTGAAATAGCTAATAGTGTCACTTTGGAAAATAATATTTTTTTAAGGAATGGCAGACTGTCACATGCAGCAACTCATTTAGATAATGTTGCTAATCTTTAATGTGGAAATCTTTTATGCACTAGCCATATCAACTAATCATAAAACAGAAAAGCTTAAAAAATTTATAGTCAAAGCTAAGTTCAGTTCTCACGGACTACAACTTTTTGGGAGGCAAAAAAAATATGAAGCTACTGACTATCATTAGGACACATGCCTTGAAGCCCTGCTCCCTTCTGCAAAGCATTATGATGGACTTACACCATATATTCTTGCCCAATCCCTGTTATGATCCAAAAGAAAGACATCTGTAAAACAGATATCCAGGGATAAAATATTTGAGTATGACCCTCAGTTCTAAAAAGCTAATCTATTCTGTTTCATGGAAACCCCTTTCTAAATCAGGAGACTTAACTGATAATCATACTGTAGACAACCTGTGCTAATTCATGCTTTTATAGTATGAAGTAACATTAAAGAGTGTTTCAGAGTTGGAAAGGAATATACAAGAAATATTGTTTGAACACCTATCAGATACCCGAATTCTCCTTACAACATCCTCACCAACTGGTTTTCCATTTCATACTTAAAAAGCACCAACTGTCAGAACACTCACAATCTCCCATTCCAGCTCAGAACAAATGCCCTCTTCAGGTCTGTGATTTAATCACCATATATGTAAATCCCTATAATAAGGAGAACTGGTACATTATTAACATCCACACTCCTCCAAAAATGCTGAACTGAATGAGGATCAATTCTTTTTAGGCAATTAAAAAGGGTACATATCTGGAATCTCTTATACTTTTATTGGAAAGATTCCATTATACGATGTCAAATTTAGCATAAGAGTTAACTCAAGGGAGAAGGAAAGGGGGATATATTAGATTGGGATACGCAAAAGTGATTTAATGCTGTTGCCAATGTTTTAATTAAGTGGTATGTTTGTCCAATTCTTCATAGTCTTTGGACAAACTTTTTTAATTAATACATTTTTTTAAAGTTTCCATTATAAACACCTTTATTCCTTTTTTTTCCCTCATTTTTTTCCTTCACTCTTATACACAGTTAGTTGTACAGGCTCAGATCATGACTCTTCTATATATAATTACATTTGTGGTCGCTGCTATGACACATAAGGCCCAGGATACTG
Source organism: Tamandua tetradactyla (assembly GCF_023851605.1). Taxonomy (NCBI): domain Eukaryota; kingdom Metazoa; phylum Chordata; class Mammalia; order Pilosa; family Myrmecophagidae; genus Tamandua; species Tamandua tetradactyla. Next base: position 29,020,857 of record NC_135348.1, on the reverse strand, counting down.
ACTGTCCATGATGCTAGTAGAAATGGAAACCAGCAATTGTCTTTGTGCAGTATTAAAAAACACAAAGAATTTCAAGGTAAGTTTTACTTGCCATAGTTAGTCCCCAAAGAGATCATGACCAAGAGGAATATACTAAACTTCTGCTGCCTAGTCCAAAGGAACAAACTATAATATTCCTGCTATATAACTGACCTAATGGCCACCAGATAAGTACCTAACAAATTCAACAAATAAGGGATGGCATTCAGTCAGGACTGGCTATTTTTGAGATTCCCCCAGGCTGTGGTAAAATCCGCAAGTTTACACAAATGGGCCCAGAGAATGGATAGGATATGATTGCCCCACCTTCTGAAATAACATTGCTCCTAACACCTGGCTTTTTAATCCCAAAAGGAAAGGCTATATTTCCAACTAGCTTAAACTCTTATCACATTTAGTTTTAGTATAGGCAATAAGCTTATCTATAACCCCCATCTGTAGAGGCAGACAATTTAGTGAAATGTGAATAGAACAGTTAATTAGATATTAGAGAAACTGTGAATTCCAACTGATGAGCTAAGTAGTTCAAACTCTATTTTGAGTAAAGTCTTATATTACTCTTCATTTCTAGCACTCACTATTTTGGAAACAACTAAATTCGTATAAAAAATACTTTGCTAAAAATTCTTAAAAGGCTGGCTTCCTCAAAATCAGATGAATACCAATCCCACTACCATTTAGATAAGGCCCACAAACACATATGCAACTTACAAAGCCTTCGACAATCAGATTTTTTTGTGTATCTCTTTACCTCATATTAATCCCTTAATCAATATTCTAGCCATACTGAATTCCTTTCAGCAACTCAAACATGCCATGTTGTCCTTCTTCCAGATTTTCAATCATGCTGTTCCCTCTTGTTGGTATACTTTCTGTCTGGCTAATTATTTCAAACCCTTCAAATCTCTCTTTAAATGTCACTTCCTCAGGGAAACATTCTCCAACTCTTAGACATTCCCTACTGTTCACTCCCATAAAATCCTGAATTAATCCTATCATAACACATCACATTTTATTGTAAATATATATTTAATTACTCATCTTCTACAAAAAGTAGAAAGCACAGTGAAGGCAAAGAAAGGGGCTTGTTTACTACACCTGGCACACTGCAGGAATATAAGGGTGGTTCAACATTTTAAAATTAGGGTAATAAACTACATAAGTAGAATGAAGAAAATTTAAAAAAAAAAACATTATCTCAATAGATGGCAGAAAGGAAGCTGACTAATTCAGTGCCTTCCTTGATAAAAACACTCAGAAAAGTAGGAATAGAAGGGGACTTTGTCAACATGATAATGGCCATTTATGAAAAACCCACAACTAACATATACAATGTAAAAGCCTGAAAGCTTTCACCCTAAGGGCAGGAATGAGACACGATTGCCCACTATCACCAGCGCTATTCAATATTGAACTGGACATTCTTGCCAGAGCAGTTGGGGGTTGGAGGGGGATAAAATAAAAAGGAAGAAGTAAAACTATCTGTTTGCAGAGGATATGATCTTATACAGAGAAAGTCCAAAGGAATCCACAAGAAAATTATGAACAAATGAGTTAGGCAAAAATGGCAGGGTACAAGATCAACACACAAAAATCAACTGTGTTCCTACGTACTAACAATATATAATCCAAAGAGGAAATTAAGAAAACAATTCTAATTGCAATAGCACCTTAAAAAAAAAAATCCAGGAATAAATTTAGCCATGGATACAAAAGACTTTTATACTGAAACTACAAAATATTGCAGAAGGAAATTAAAGAAGACCTAAGTAAATGTCAAGACATCCCATGTTCATAGATTGGAAGAGTTAATGCATTCAGTGTTATTCAAAGCAATATACAAAGTCAATGAAGCCCCTATCAAAATTCCAGGAGCCTATTATGCAGAATGGAAAACTGATTCTCGAATTTCTGCTGGGTACACAGATTTTGAGTCAATGTATGACTTTGCCTAGAGATATGCAGGCAAGCATTCCTACCTAAACATCAAAGAAGAATCTTTAGGTCTCCCTACTTGGAAACACATGCAATCTTATTTGTTATTTGCTTAAAATTCTATATAATCCAGATTTAACCCTCTCTTTAGTCTGAATTTTTTTTTTAATGTACTACTTAGACATAGCGTTGGCAGCAAAATTGAAAGTTAACTAGTGTTTTTTTTTTCTTTTAAAAAAAGTCTCTCTGGAGTACAAATAAAGAAACGTTACATTATTTATTCCCCTCCCCTCAAAAAATTCTTTAACGACTATTTTCTAGATATGCTTCTCTCTTTCCTTTTATATAAAATAGACATTTCTTGAAAAGAATGTAAATACCACTTAAGATTATTCTTTCTCACAGATAAGTAAAAAAAAATTACAAAAAAGTAAGTAAATAATAGGGGGAATAGTGGGTAAAAAAGATTGGGTAGACTGAAATACTCGGGGTCAATGAGAAGGAGGAGAAGGGGTATGGGGTGTATGAGTTCTTTCTTTTAATTTCTTTTTCTGGAGTGATGCAAATGTTCTAAAAATGATCATGGTGATGAATATATGACATTGTGAACCACTGATTGTACACTTTGGATAGACTGCATGTGTGTAAAGATATCTCAATATTATTTTTTTAAAACATCACTCCTCAACTTCTGCTTTGTTAACTGACAGTGTGGCTCTTTGCTTTTGACTACTATTTTCTCCTTCACATAATAATCTGTAACACAAAACACAAATGTCTAAAACTTTGGCTATTTTAAAGAACTCTTAGTGGATCCTCTTTTAAAATGATAGTTTTTAGCTTCTTTTCCTTTTTAGATCACAGAATCCAATTAAAAAGTGACACTCAATTACAATAAAACTCCATTATTTACTGATTTCGTAAGCAAATATGTCATATTAAAATACTTTTTCACCTTCTATCTCTCCATAGTTACCTTGTATATTTTTAAACAACACTTAAATGATTTTTAAATTACATACCCTCTCTTAAAAGACAGTCAATAATTTAGAAATCTTATTCAGCACATATATAGACTTCCACAACTGCAACTCATCTCTGATTTTTATAATTTTGATATTTTCATGTCCAATTCCCAACAAATGGGAAATTTCATAATTGCATGATACTATATTTCATTGATTCTAAGATGAACATTTTCCCACATTTTGGCATCTCTGAAATTGGAATATATTCGTTTTACAATTGATAGTCTCTCAAAATTTATAATTGGTAGCATCTGTTTTCTTTTAGCAATATAAAAATAATGTTTCATATAATTGGCATCTTGGGCTAAATGAAATAAAGTTATTGAAATTTTAAATAAAATTGTATCTGTGAAATCCACCCCCCCCCAAAGAAAAAATTCAACAAATGGTGCTGCAATAGCAGGCTACTCACATGGAAAAAGAATGAAATGTGACCCCCACGACACAGCATACGAAAAAAAAAATTGTTTCTAAGACTCTTTCCTAACTGATCTAAAGGGGTAGATCACAGTACACTTACAGTTCAAACAATTCTAGAATCTGAACTAAAGATTCACATAGTACTTTTTTAGAAAACTTAAGACTGGCAAAACAAGAAAATGAGATAACCGAAAGAAAATACTTTTAAAACAGCTTTTAGGAAAAGATCAAGACAGAAGCAGGAACCAGAGAAATAAAAGAAAACAAAAGACTTAAAGATGTTCAGTCCATCATAACTACCAAGGACACAAGACGCATGAAACAGGACAAGAACTTCATCAATAAAAAGAAACAAACATAGGAACATGGTGGGGGGATAACTCAGCACATTGTTTAGGAGAAAAAAATACTATTGTAGTATTTTTCCCTCCTTAAGGAAGAATCATTGTCATCTTTTTAAACAAAAATTATGGTAGATAATTGAAATAATTTTTATCAAATGTAAAATTGTAAACATTCTTAATAAATTAAAAAACAACCTACCAGCAGCAATGTCTTCCTTCTGGCTCAATCTGTTTCACCTTCAGGTAATCCTAGGATAGGGGCTCCTTTTCAGATCCCCAGTTTTTCATGTCGATCTTCTACCTCCCTGTGGCAACAATATTTTCTAATTAAAAGAGTCCCTTTGTGCCACAGGGAGGATTTCTGATGGTACAACAAATAAAAAAGTTATCACAGCTTATCATAAAGTAAAATTAGTCCTGAGATTCTTCAAAAAAGAAATCTAGCTCTGCATCTTATTTTTCTAGAGAGAAATTTGGTTGTATTTTTTAAAACTGCATTTTAAAAACCTAAATTTTCATTTAGTCAAAAAGGAAAGCAATGCTTTCTTTTAAAATTATATAAAAATTGTCATCATTCATCTATCTTTTCAACTAATCTCTAAACAATTTTGTTGATTACTAAAAAAACTTTTCTAAGTTTTCTTGATAATTACTTTAATAATAAGATCAACTTTCTGTATTTCGACACCTGGTTAAGAAGCAAAGTGCAGCCAGCCTCCAGTGATCAGAGGAGAGGAGGAAGCTACCAGACCACTTTATAGACAGCATTCATTAATAGAGATTAATAAGCCCACTTGTATTATATAAAATGCTGTAAATTATGCTTAAAATACATATAAAAAAGACTGGAAGGAATTGTTTGAATCATTGAAATCGGGGAAACAAGATGTAAACATCATTAAAAGTCATGAACCAACTGATAGATAACATTCAGCAGAATGACAGTTTGAATATGTCATGCAGTATGTGACATACTCACATATTACAAATGCCTGTAAAGGACAGAAATTATTTTAGCCTCTTTCGTTCAGTTCAAATAGGTAAAAATCATGTTGCCTTGTAAATCAAACTGCAAAGTCTATCTGATATACAAAGCTATTTTTTTAGGGGAAAAAAAGGATACCTTTTAAAAATTCTGATATCAGAAAACCAGGACACAGTAGGTGTCAAGATCTGATTTGCACAAGTAGGATAGTCTGATATGTCAGATCTTGTGAATTAATACTCTGGGATTATCTTGTGTATACCATTTGCTACAGGAAAACTACTTGAAGAAAGAGAACATCATCTACTTTGTCTGAACAAGTGATTAACAATACCAAGCAAAATGGTATTTTTAAGCTGCTTTATAAATAACAGGTCAAGGGCTTTGTAGAGAAGGGATATCATCATATATTCAAAATGAGTTTTCAGTGAATATTGATGCTATTTTTCAAAAACTGAAAAAGGACACAGTGAGAAGAGTTTATCTGTTACTATTTCATTACTATCATCATGATAATCATCCAGAGTATTTTTCATTGTCATTGTCTGAAAGTATTTTTACTCATTGTCCATCAGCATATAGTGATTTTCTAAGCATTGCTATAAAACAGGTTAATAAAGTTATTATTTCACTTTCAAAAAAAAAAAACCGGAAGAAAAGGTAAAAAAGCAACAGTTATTGTCCCCAAGCTGGTAAGATTATGGGTGATTTTCACTATTTATTATTCCTTCAATACTTTCCAGTTTTTCCAATGAGAATGTATTGCTCCTTTTAAAAGAAAAATATAAAATTTAGGAATAAGCAAAAATGCTTAATACTTACTATGATTTTAGGACAAAGTTGATCTAAGTATGGCAACATTATGGCTTTGATATAATATTCTGGGTGACTATATGTTTTTTGGATGACAAGCTTTTTTAATATTTTAAATAACTCATGGTATCCAGTATAGAACATATAAGCAAAAATGGAAAGATATTTAAGATTTTCATAGACGGTCCTTGATTATACTACAAAACTAAATCAAAATTCAATTTGTTTCCATTTATATTTCCTAACCAGCTATATTATGTGTTAAACACAATACTAGACAAAAACTACATTCTCTGTCTTCATGGGGCTTATCCTGGGAAAGCAAAAGGAATATATACAACAAGAATAGTACAACAAAGCAAATGTCTAAATCCATATGGTACAAAAGATCAGAGAAAAGTGTGTTCAACGTAAGCCATAGTTGTGAAAACCTTTGTGTAGCTGGGCTTTAAAGAATGGATAATTACCTGAACACATTCCAGATAGAGGAAAACTGTATTTGAACAAAAGCTTAGAAGCATAAACAGTACAGCCAATGCAAGAGGCAGTAAGCAACACAGCTAGGGGAATACAATGTGTCAGCAGCTAAGTCCAGGTTATTGAGGGTCTACTGCTGGATAACTCCATGGGTCACCGGATTTGACAGAGGAATGGCCTCTGAATCTGATAAAGAGATTCAAGGAGAATAAGTATAGATGCCAGAGCACAGTATGTTAAGGAAAAATGATAAGGAGAAAGAACAGATTGAGATGTAAAGCATTTGCTTAAAAAAAAAAAAAGTGGATGTGAAAGGAAGGGGAAAAAAATGCAATAGAGAAGCAAAGTTAAACAAATGCTCTGTTTTCATTTACAAACGATCTGTCCATATTTGAAGATATAAGGGGAGGTACTAATAAATTTAAGGGAACATTTAAGGAGCACCTACTACATGACAAGCACTGTGCTGCGGCTTTTTAAATTTGTTTTATGTAGTTCTCACAACCCTGAATTCCTGTTTTACAACATGAAAATTGAGACTCTGACAGAATAAATACTGTGAAGTGGTAAAGGAGAAACATGAAACCAAGACTAACCAGCTCAAGTTAACATTCTTCCCTTTCCTGCTAAAGAGAGCTACTTAAAAACTAAAATAACTCCCCATATTTTCTATCATATTTGCCTATTCTTTGGCTTTTCTTCCTGTTTCTCTAAATTTAAACATACCCTAAGGTTAATTCCTCACTTGTGTCCTTTGTTCTCTATGATAGAAAGACAAATAAAGAATTTAAATATCTTCCCCCATTAGGAAAACCTTTTAAATACATTTCCTTAGAGATTTCATTTATTTCTATAGCTTCAGATGAGGTTGATTCTCAAATCAATCTTTCCCTGAACATTTTTTTTTTTAACTAAGCTTCAGTTTTACTAGCATCTTCGATTTTCCCATCCAGATCTGTTCTCTACCCTTCTTCACCCTGTTCTCTGTCCTGGGAGACTGACTTTATCAGCAGGGCTCTCTCTCATGGCTTCAATTTGGATTTGGGTTTGGTCAGTGCAAACCCTGGTGGAGATTAGAAGGAGGAAGGCGAATGCGATCAGGGCTCATTCCAGGGATCCTATGGCATGGCCCTTTAGGTATCTGTGTCCTTTGAGCAAAGTTCCCAGATTCTCCCAAGGTGATTTTCTCTCCAAGGATCTCTTCTGAGTTCCAGTAACCACTCCCTCACTTTGACCCTTTGGCCAAAGAATGAAACAGCTCTGCTATTTCCAGCTTCTGAGCACAGCTCTATCTCTTATGATTTCCCCTACACCCTGCCCACTAGTGATTTATTAAAACATTCCTTAAATTATCCTAATTTAAGTGTGACATCTCTTTTGTGATGAAACCCAGACTATATACACTTGTGCATCTTTATATACCTAAATATTTCCTCTTAGATACTCAAAATCCACATACCTATTATCAAACTTATCTGCTTCCCTCGGTCTTGCCTTCCTCAAATCTTTATGATAGTCTCTCCATCACTTAGGGACAGAAATACAAGTTAACATTTCACTTAACTATGCCTCATTTCCTTACCTGTCACATTAATTTCTTTTAGATCTTATTTAATAGATCATTTCTCTAAGTCCCTTCTGATCCTACTGCTACTACCTTGTTTTAATATTTCTCAAGTCATACTTCGATGCAAACTGTAATAGCTCGTCTTCCTGCCTTATCTCTTCCTCTACAATCCATCCTGTATCGATTGATAGTAGTTTTTTAGTATCTCAAAATTTTTCAAGTCTTTCAGCTTCCTATATGCCTGATTATTAACTCTTGAGATTCAATTCACAAGCTAGTCACAATTCTTAATGAAACCTCCCATCAACATCTTATTTAGGTAGTATCTTCTAAACATGCCTTGAATTTCAATATTCTTTCCATTGATCAGTTACATTTCCCTCAGTCTATAATGCCTTACACCTATCTTGTATCTGTCCACCCAAATCCTACCACCAGTCCTCCTTCTTTACTTGTTTCTCTAAAACATTCCCAAATCCAGTAAATTAGACTTTCCTCTTCTGAAAATGTCTGTTAATTTGTAAATAGCACTCACTGGATTCTTTACTGCTTTGTATTTTAAATATATATTTTATCTCTATGACCAAACTGTTAGCTCTTTTAAGGAAAGAAACATGTTGAAAACAGTACTTTACACATAGCAAATGAAAAGTATTTACTAATATATTCTCATAAACTGAAGTGGAGGATCAGGGAAAAGAAATAGTAACAGATTTCTGGTTCAGGTGAAAGATGAAGGAGCAGATCCTAGACAGCTAAATCTTCTTAAAAGTCTTAAAAAGACTTTCATTCTGAGATTCTATAAAAGTTTCAGATACTACGTTTACTTTTCAGAAAACTATAACCTCCAGATGGTTCCTAGGCCACATAAGTCCTGAAACCCAGAGCGGCCAGCCTCTCCAAAAACATCACCCAGTTCTATCCCCTATCCTATACTGACAACACCCCTTTTCAACACAAACAAATATCCCTAAAGATTGGGAGAAGGATCAAAGGAGGAGTTATAACTGAGAAGACAGGATTTAACAAATCAGTAAGACTGCTGAATTATTATATTGATATTTCTTTTAATCTCCAGTGTCTTAGAGCAGCTAGAAGGAAAAACCTGAAATTATGGAATCGTAACCCATACCAAACTTTGAAATCTGTTCTACAACTTCTTGTTAAAATGTACTTGGAAATTTACTACTTTTTTTGTATTATCTTGTACATCACAATATAAAATTAAACAAAAAGACTTCTATCAAAACATCCATTATTGAGTACACTGGTATAAAATCGCTAACTTTTTAGAAGGTGTGCTGCTTTGAAAAGGTTTATGTACCCTAGAAAAACTATGTTTTAATCCCAATCCCATTTTGTAAAAGCCGTTTTTTCTAATCTCTATTTGGCATTGTATGTTCAGAATTTTAATTAGATCATCTCCCTGGAGATGTGACTCAATCAAGAATGGCTGTTAAACTGGATTACATGGAGATGTGTCTCTACCCATTCTAGATGGGTCTTGATTAGTTTGCTGGAATCCTATAAAAGAGGAAACATTTTGAAGAAAGCAGGAGATTCTGAGAGAGCAGAACGATGTAGCCACAAGAAGCAGAGAGACCACCAGCCAGACCTTTGCTGATGGAGAAGGAACTCCTGAAGAGTTTCATAATAAAGGAAGCCAGGAGAAAAAGCTAGCAGATGATGCCATGTTCGCCGTGTGCCTTTCCAGATGAGAGAGAAACCCTGACCGTGTTCACCACGTGCCTTTCCACTTGAGAGAAAAACCGTGAACTTCATTGGCCTTCCGAAATCAAGGTATCATTCCCTGGATGCCTTAGATTGGACATTTCTATAGACTTGTTTTAATTAGGATATTTTCTCAGTCTTAGAACTGTAAACTAGAAACTTATTAAATTCCCCTTTTAAAGAGCCATTTCATTTCTAGTATTGCATTCTGGCACCTAGTAAACTGAAACAGAGGGTAATCTTTATCAACCTTTTAATATTTCTGTAGTTAAAAAAAATGAACATAAAAGCTGCATTTTCAAGATGACAATATCTTTCTTTGTAGGGAATCCAAGAGAATTTCGTCCTTCCCCTTACTCACCACATCAGCCTATCCAACAGATTCCTGCAACCACTGAGAAAGACATTCCAGTACTGCCGGAGTCAAGACCACCCTTCATCCATACTTAAATGCTATTCCTCAAAGGTTCCTTATGATTACAAGTCTGTAGTTATTGTCACAAATCCACAAAGCACTTTATAGGTTTAGATGAACGCGTCTATTTTTAAAGTTTCAAAACATATTTGCTTTTTCCAATAAAATTAAGAAAATATTACTATTACACATAAGCTCTGTGAGGGAACTACAGGCTATTATCTTAGTATAAAAAGATAAAGCAAAATATCCCACAATAACTACTTATAAAATGTAGAAATCATTTTATATGTAAAATAATGAAGACTGCTAGATAGAAATCATTATACGATTTTTAGAGCTCCTACCTCGATGACATCATGAACATTGTTTTTAGAATGGATAGATGCACATGAGTATACAGGGATAAAAGAAAAAAACTTCAATGTGAACCAGTAGAGAATTACATGACAGGTCAATACTAATTATGAACTGATACAAACCAAATTAAAATGTATAATGTATAATCAACACAAGAAATCAACCTGATCCTAATTTATTACCCAAAAGGAAACATGTATTAGGAGAAATCATAATAACCTTTGTTCCTCTAAATATGTCCTAGATGTCATAAGAATGAAAATTTATTCAGACTTGAACTCATTTTAAAATGCATTTGATTCTTCAAAAAGAAATTTAAGCTCAGGTTAATTTATTCTAAAACTAATCCATGAATAAACAAGCCTTATACAGTTACATTAAAACTCATGAGCCCTATGATAAAAGAAAATTTTAAAACTTAAAACTAAAATATAATTCATGAGCCAGATGGAATTAGAGATGAACTTCTGAGGTACTATCAACTACTTTAGAATAACAAAGCATTTACTAACAGCATTTCCCTTATTTTGAGGAAAAATAAATCTAAAAAATATTACCAAATATTCATCAAAACCACTTATAAAAAATCATAAAGTAACTGTTATTTTAACCAGACTTTGTTTATCCCCCTTTTCAATGTCACAATCATTCATGTCTCTGCCCTTCAAATGACATCATCACCCTCAGAGTTCAAGAAGACTGAGGAAATAAATCCCTTAAGTGGATTACATGTTTCCTATTTGGAATTATGTTTTCATATGAGTTAGTTTAAATTAATCAAACTTTACAACCAATTATACAACCAATAAGATTCAGCTGACTTGCTCTGGTACTTTAATATAATTAAACATCCTAATTTACCTATTCATTCAAATTTGGCACTATAATTTGAATTTTTTCAGTTTCCAATCTTCTACCAAAATCATAGTCTTTACTGTTTGTTTAATCAAAACATTTTCAATCAAAACACCTTCCAGAAATTTCAAATAGGTTCTTCTTTTTTTTTCCATTCAACTTATCACTCTTTTTCTTGCGTTATTTGTGTTCTGTTTAGTTATGCTCCTATAATAAAATCAGTTTCAATATCAGTCCAAAATACCATCCTATATAATACTTTTAGCTGTTCTACCAATATTTTTCCTTAAGAAGGAAATTCATCTCTGCCACTATATTTCTATTTTCAGACTGGAAAACTTTTAAAACTCAAAAAAAAGACATCTACCTTTCTGACACTTGCATTATCTACTGTAAATAAGGTACCACTCCAGACTGTACTCATGAAGCCCATATAAAGTGTTTGGCTACCTATTTTGATAAAACAAATTGATTACCACTTTACCTGAGGTTTGCTGGAACTGTTGTCATAATTTCTCTGAAGAGCAAAGTACTTCTAACTGCTCAGGTCAACAAAAAACAAAATTGTGGGAAGAACAGCTTTAAGCTAGATGAAGCTAATAGTCCTAGGGAATGCTACTTGATCTCAATAAATGGAAAAGACACCAAATATTCAAAATTCTTAATCGTGAGAGTTTGTTACATTTATAGAAATGTTATCTTAAAATTTAAGAATTTTTATTAGCGTTGGAAGCCAAGTTTAGGGATTTTTTTCTTCCATTAGTAGCTAAGGATAAATTTTAATGTAAAATTAAAAATAGTGACTACAATCTTTCTGTAAAAACTTGATTTTCTTTATGATCAATGGCCAAAATAAAAAGCTTTCTCCAAGAATTAAATATACTAATCCCCAATTTAAACACATAGTCATTTCACCACAGAGAGACCAAAATATTAAGATTTTAAGAAGACAAAAAGGAAAGGGGAATCTGATAGATTTTGTAGCATATTACAAAAATGCTTCTGATCAAAAAAAAAAAGAAATCATGCTGCTTCATTAATACTGATTCAAATAAACTTTCATCTGCTATAGAATGAGAATACCATATCTATTTTAATAGAAAAAAATAATCTCATAATTAATTAACTTTTATAAGTAAATAATTAATTATTTGTACTCCCAGGAAAAAATACTAAAATTAATTTTATAATTATGGAACCATAACTTTATTCTCAGAGTCCATCATATAAGACTATGTTATGCTTCAAAGAATTACAAGGTAGAACTCATATCTACATACATTCCTTTAAACAAGAGATTTTCACTAGTTTATACTAAGTAGTATTAAAAAGAGGTTCTTCAGTATATTATTCATCTGGAAATAGTAATGTTGAAGCTCACAAAATGAAAAAGTTATAAATAATAAATATTGTATAAGATGTCTACCTGTTTCCACATTCTCGGTCTCAACTTCTTGTTCTTCTGCAACATCTTGCATCATATAAGTCTCATCATCATAAACCAGAACCTGGGCTGCATAGCCCTGCTCTAATCTGGCACTTGGAACTGGCTCCACAATCACTGCTGGATATTCAGAAACCTTTCCACTTTCCTACAAGAGCAAATTTAAAAAACAATCAATCTTTTTATTCATAAATTCTGGATTAATTTATAAATCCTTGAGTTCACACAGACTCAAGCAATCCCCACAATGAGTTTCAAGAATTATAAATGTGAATGTAAAAACCAAAACAAGAAATGAAAAGGGATAAATTTAATATTTTTTTCAAGTCTCGAGATAAAGCAGATTAAAACCTTTAAATAATCAAGGCTTTAGGATTAAGATGGTAAATTAAAAACATGCATAAAGTTTCATAAAAGCCCACTAAAATGGCATTAAAAGACTTTTTTTTTAGACAGGAGCAGAGAAAATAGCAAAGAACAACAAAATCTTGTAAGATTGTAAGCGGACTGATGAGTATTAAATGGCTTAGCAGACCCAGGAAATCCAAATCACAGACTGGCAACAGAAAAAGCTGAACACCACACTTAACACTGGAGAACCCACAGAAGGTAACATCAACTACTTCTGGAAATGGAGCAGCAGGTGGTATGGAAAGAAGAGCGAGTTAAAACAACAAAGATTCCATGAAAACTGTTTGAGAAGCACTTTGATTCTTAGACCCTCCCTCACTTCTGCAAAAAGCTGAAGAGTTACTTTCTAGAGAGATAAAATCAAGAGTGTATTTAGAGTATTGGGCGGGCCGCGGTGGCTCAGCGGGCAAGAGTGCTTGCCTGCCGTGCCGGAGGACCCCGGTTCGATTCCCGGCCCCAGCCCATGTGAAAAACAAACGGACAAACAAAATATAATAAAACAAGAAAATGTTTAAAAATGTTTCCCTTTCTTCCTTCCTTCCTTCCTTCCATCCTTCCTTCCTTCTCTGTCTTTCCTTCCTTTCCTCCCTAAAAAAAAAAAAAATAAAAAAAAAGAGTGTATTTAGAGTATGAGAGAGACATTTCCTAGTATCAAACCAAAACAGATTCATATTAGCTTTCTAGCTCCCCTCTTTTAATCATGAACAGTCAAGTATTATTAGACATTTGAGGAAAAGACTCTAACACAAAATAAGCATATATGTATTCATATTCCTCAGAGATAAAAGAAAATATTATATCCATAAAACAAAATCAATATAATTTAATAAAGAACATTAAAAAACAAAGAGTTCTTAGAAATTAAAAGCATGATAGGAGAAATGAAAAAAATCAGGCTTTGAATATAAAATTAAGACAATCTTTCAGGAAGCAGAGAAAAAAGACAAAGCAATGGAAAATAGGAGAGAAAAAATAAGAATATTATTGGACTAGTCCCAGGAGTCCAATATCTGAATAACAGGAGTTATAGAAAAAGAAAACATTAAAAAAAAAATGAAGCAAGAATGAAAAATAAAGGTTTGGATAGAAATCAAAGAAGTAATTCAAGGACATTTTCTAGAGCTGATGAATATGATCTGTATTTGAAAGGGCCCACCAAGTGTCCAATGCAAAAAATTAAGGGAGAGCTACCCCGAGGTACACCATTATGAAATATCACAATCCTGGGGACAAAAAGAAGATTTCTTAGAAAGAAAATACAGGTCACATAGAAAGGATCAGGACTCAAAATGACTTCAGTCTTCCCAATGGCCACATTGGAAGCAAGATGATAAAGGAGCAATTTCTTCAAAATTATAAAGGATAATTATTTCTAACTTAAATTCTTTACCCCATCAAACCACCTCATGATAGGAGAACAAGCATATTTTCTTAGGCATGAAAGATCTCAAAATATTTACCTTCCATGAATTCTTTCTCAAGAAGCACTGGAGAGTGTATTCCATCAAAATAAGAGTCAATGTTTTAAAAAGACAATGACTTAGAATACTAGAAATAGGAAATTGAACGTGAAGAGACAACAGGATGGTGTACCACGTTTAAAGGACAATCAGTCCAGACTGTAGCAACGTGACTCCTGAGGCAACATGATGAGCTGTTACCACCACGATAACCACTGACATAAAGTTCCTAAAGACAGAATGCCCAGGTAAGCCTGGTCAAGGTTTTGTCCATATTTGTCTTGATATACTGTCTCACTCTTCCTTGCCCTGCTGCCTGGATCAGCTGAGAACACTCATTTCATCTCTCAGTTGTGTTCTGGTTTGATCTATTCCTAAATGCTGTTGTAAGACCATGAGCTTAGAGACAAAAAATATTAAAAAACGGCATTCTCTCCATGAGAGCACATACCTGTTGAACAAATGAACAGGCAACACCTGGCCCGTACTATAGCACTGCCAGAGATATCTGACAAGGATGCTCCCTATGCTTCCAAGAACTAGCTTGTGACCTTGCTCACCAATTACCTGAGTAGAAGCTCTTGAAATTCAGTGAACCCAATGCAAAACTGTTCAGCTATCTTCTAGAAGCATTTCTCTAATTTATAGTATTGTTCTTTCCTACATCAGCTTGGTACACTATTCATTTTTTTTTCAAAATAAGCAATACATTGTTTAGGAATACATCCACAAGATGATAAAAGTATAAAGAAAAGTAAAGGAATGCTACACACACAACTTAGGATAATGGCACTTCTAGGAAGAGAGATGGGGATATGAGAGAGCGGGGCACAAAGTACTATAGGATGGCAGCAATTTCTACTACTTAATCTGAGTGATGAGCAATGTATACTCCTTTTATCCTTAGACTTTATATATTTATGTATGTATATACATACATATGTAAAATATATATCCTTCATTTTGTACAACATTCCACAAAAAATTTTTAATAAAGTACAAAACAAATATACAAAAAACTTAGAATACATGCTTAATATTAACATTGAATTTTCTACTCTGTGTAGTACAAAAAAACTAGCTTTTTTTTAACCCGTCTTTTTTAAGTTAAAAAAAAACTTTCTCACAAAATGAATAAGCTTATAGTTGAATTGTCCATGCTTACTGGATCAGCTGTACAACCACAGTATATAGGCAGCACCACCTATCTATGAAATAGCTGCAAATGAGAAGCATGGGACAGGTAAAGACTGAGGAAGACCCAGGTTCAATTCCCGGCCGTGCACTTCCCAAAGCAAACAAACAAAAAAATTCAACAAATGGTGCTGCAATAATGGGGAACTCACATGGAAAAAAATGAAATGTGACCCTGCCATACAGCATACAAAAAAAAAGTTTAACTCCCTAACTTATTATCTACATACACTTTACAATCTGAATTTCATGACTCCACTGAAACTATTCTTTCAAAATGTCAGTAAGTTCCAAACTCTGTTTCAGTTTTCATCCTCCTTTACCCCTCTGCAGACTTTTATAGCTTTGCCACCACCTTTTTTTTGGGGGGGGGGGGGGTTGGTGCATGTTCTGGGAATAAAATCCAGGTCCTCCTCATGGAAGGCAAACATTCTACCCACTAAACCACCCATGCACCCCACCCACCTCATTTTAAAAATTCTTTCCTCCCTCTTTTTGTTCTCCTTCTACCACTCTACTTTGAAGTATGTCCTCTGATTCATTTTCCATCTCCAGTGACTCAAATCTACTCAACTTACTATAATACTGTTGTCAGCATATCCTTTCTGTTTACTCTACACTACCTCCCCCAGGTAAGCCCATGCATTTTTATGATTTCAAATAACATCTCTATGCTGATGATTACTGTGATACCCTGAGGTATGCACCTCATGTTCTTGCTCTTGATCCACACCTGTGAGTACGAATCCATTGTAAATAGGACTCCTTAAAGTAATTACTTTAGTTATGGTATGCCCAACTGAAAGAGTTTGGTTTTTAACCCAGACAACTGGAATTCTTTTCAATAAGCAGAAGAAATTCATAGAGAAAGAGAGAAAGTCATGGAAAGGAAGTTAACAAACCCAGAAGAGAAAGGAGAGGATCTCGCCATGTCACAAGAAAGCCAACCCAATGACTGCCAGCCAGCTAGAACACTACAACCCAGGAAGAAACAAGCCTATCATCCTCTGAAACCCTGAGACAATAAATTCCCATTTTTCAAGCCCATTGTATGGTATCTGTCCAACCTGGCATTGGAGAAAATTACTAAATATTTATCCTCTGCCATGATATTTCTCCTGAACATCAGAACCAAATTTTAAACCACCAATGTATCATCACTATAGGAATATCCCGTCAACACTTCAAACTTTACATGTGTAAGAGGAACAAATCATTAGCTTTTCTCCCTTTCCCCAATTCTGTGTTTTCTCTAAAGCTCATCCTCTTCATATTAAAAAAAAAAAAGTTATAATATTCATGCCTCAAAGTCCCTTGAAAATTAAACAAGATAATATATACAAAGTACTTACAGCAGTATTTAGAACAGATAAAGTAGTCAATTAGTGTTAGCTATTATTATATTCTTACAATAGTAAGAGTCTTCAAACCTATTATTACTCTTAACTTTTTCTTTTTTTGTATGCTGTATGGTAGGGGTCACATTTCATTCTTTTTCCAAGTGAGTATCCCATTGCAGCACCATTTGTTGAATTCGTTTGGTTTTGTTTTGGTTTTTCATTTGTTTTGCTTGTTTGTGCATGGGCCAGGAATCGAAGCCGGGTTGGAATTCTACCATTGAACGACCCTCGCACCACCACCATTTCCCTTAACTTTTGAGGGCATCTTCTGACATTATAACTTTTTTTTTTTTTTTTTTTTTGCAGAAAAAGTTTCAATGACTCCTCTTTTGTCTAAGAGTAAAGTTTAACATGCTAGGCCTGGGTTTTTATGCTCTTTGAAATATAAATTCCAACGTACTTTACAACTTTACTTCCTACATCAGTTCACATAAGCTGTTAGATTACTTGATTTCTCCCTACCCCATGACTGTTGCTTCATGTTATTTTGTAGCCTGGAATTACCTTCCACATCCACCCAAATAATTTTCATCCACTAAGGGCCCAGTTCCAGGAAGTCTTCTAAAATCTACCAATCTGAATATTTTTCCAGCCCAAGGATTTCTAGAACAAGTTGTTTGCTATCCCCACTTTTCCTATGTTATAAATATCTATTTTCATATCCAACTCCTCTACTAGATTGTAAGATGTTTGAGGGCAAAAGTCCATAGCTTGAGGGCAAAAGTCCATAGCTTGAATCCAGATTCAGTTAGATCCGGGCACCTCCTCCCTAGTTCCCTAGAAGGTAGGGTTGTCAGACTTACCAAATAGAAATACAGGAGTCCTGGTTAAACTAGAATTTCAGATAAACAACAAACCTTAAGTATGTTTCAGGCAATAACTGGGGCATACTTAGGGTAAAAAAAACCATGTTCACTGTTTATCTGTAATAAAAGTTTAACTGGGTGTCCTGTATTTTATCTGGCAACCCTACTCTAAGCACCAACAGTGGCCTTAAAATCTTCCATTCAAGAAGAAAGATTCTTAGTTTAAAGGAGGAGGACAAGTTCAATTATGCAGTGTTAACCTAAAAAGTGCCTTTATATGCACACAGTCATTCCTTCTCAGGTACTAAAATTTCAAAAAAACAAGTATGATAAAATGGCTGAGGGTAGTAGTACTGTAATCCTTTTATCACTGTATTTTAGGAATACAAAGACATGAAATTCGGGAGTATGACAAAAGTACATTTATTTATTTCACTTTTTCTTTTGTGCTTGAGCAAAATCATCTTCAAATGCCTTCTTAAAACTGAAACAGACCATATGGCAGGCTTTGGGGGGTTCTGACCACCCTCCCCACCACCATTATTTATTCCCAGCAAACATTCTACCAAAATAAAATCAATGTGCTTACTATGCAAAGCCAGTTCTAAGAGAAGTTCCCTAACCTTCATGTTCATAATACCTGAATGGGATTGGATAAACTATGGTATAACCAGACACTGATATACTTGTACTTTGCATTAATTAAAAAGTTAAAGCAGATATCTATACATTGGCCATAGAAAAATATCCCTAAATCAATAAGTGGTAAAAAATGGACTATAGAAGATTATTATTCTGTTATTCAATTTACATAAATATTTATTTTACATATGCATATTAAAAAGTCTGGAAAAATATACCTCAAACTATTAAAATATAGTAGGGCATAGATGAACAGATAAAAGAGATTTTCCTTTTCTTGTTTTTTACAGCGATTGTGTATAATTACAAAGAAAAATCAAAATACTGTTCTTTTCATTTAAAAATAACAAATTAAAATAAAATCCCTTAAAGCTTATAGCACGCAATTTGAAAACTTTAAATAGAAATACCATATACATAATATAAAACCTGTAGGAGAATCTGACTCAATAGATAAAAAATAAATCTTATTTATTTTTAATCAACTCTAACTAGGTATAATTTGTAAAAATAAAATGCACACATTTTAAGGGTACTGTTCTATGGATTTTCACGAATGTAGATATTTCTGTACCCACCATCATAATCCAGAAATAAAATATTTCTAACACCCCAGGAACTCCCCTTGTACTGCCCTCACGTCCCAGCCAACCACACATCCCACCGCCACCACACACACCAGGGCCTGGGCAACCACTGATTTGTTTTCCATCACTTTAGTTTTGCCTTTTCTAGAATTTCAGGTAAATGGTGTCATATAGTTTCTGCTCTTTTTTAAATTAGCATACCATTTTAAAACATTTATCCATGTTATTTTATGTATTAGCAGTACATTTCTTTTTATTGCTCAGAATTCCAGTGTATGGATATACCAATTGTTTATCTATTTATCTGTCTCATATGGGTATTATTTGCCTATGAACATTCCTTCTCTTATCTTCCTTTCTTTCCCTGCCATTCCATACGTCCCTAGCCAAATTAAAGAATATATGGTAGGTATACATTTAATTTTAAAAGAACCATCAAATTATTTTCCAAAGTGGTCATGTCATTTTACATTCCCACTGGTGACTGTATAAGAGCTCTAGTTATTCCATATCTTTTCCAACTCATGGCACTATTACTCTTTATAATTTTTGCCATTCTGTGTGCATAGTATTATTTCCTTATGGTTTTAGTTTGCATTTCCTTGATGACTAATGTAATTCTGAGCATTCATAGAGGTCATCTGTTAGGCTTTTTCTATCTTCTTCTGGATTGAGCATTTTTTTAGCATCCATTTTATTTCAAGAGTTAGAGTATTAACTCTCTTTTTTTAGTAGTTGCCCTAAATTTTACAATAGGCATCTTAACATAATAACTATAAATATTACTTACATATAATTCTTTTTTTTTTTTTAAACATGGGCAAACACCAGGAATCAGATCCAGGTCTCCAGCATGGCAGGTGAGAATTCTGCCTGCGGAGCCACCATGACATGCCCTATAAATCTTACTTTATGTATAACATAGAAACCTTTCAATAGTGTTCTTCCAAGTCCCTCATTCCACCCTTTATTCTATTGTTGAGACAGATACACTGACTTCTTCACATTGTAAACCCCAAGTACATTGTTTTTGTCTACACTTTACTTCTTCACATTGTAAACCCCCAAGTACACTGTTTTTGTCTACACTTTACTTCTTCACATTGTAAACCCCAAGTACATTGTTTTCGTCTACACTTTCAACAACTGCCTTTTAAAGAAATTTAAAATTATTTTTTAAAGTACTTTATATTTCCCACATATTAACCATTTCCAGTGCTTTCCATCCTTTTGTGTAAATCCAAGAATTTTCCTTATGCTGGAAGAACTTCCTTTAACATTTCTTATAGGACAATCTGCTGGTGATAAATTCTTTCAGCTTTTGTATGTCTGAAAAAGGCTTCATTTTTGAAGGATATTTTCACTGGGATATGTAATTCTAGACTGACAGTTTTATTTTTTCAGTATTTTAAAGATAGCATTGTCTTTGACTTGCATAGTTCCAGATAAGACGTTAGCAGTCTTTTGTTTCTCTGTACAATGAATCTTTTTCTCTGACTGTTTTTAAGATTTTTTCCTTGATTGTTTTTATTATGGTGTGCCTTGGTGTCAACCTGCTCTTTAATTTATCCTGTTTGAGTTTAAAATTCTTGGATCTATGCATTTATAGCTTTCAACAAATTTAGAAATTTTATGGCCATTATTTCTTCATGTATTTTTTTTCTGTTTCTGCCCTCCCCTCAGTTTGAAGCTCAAATTACATGTATGTTAGACAATTTCTTTTTTAACAGAAACTGATACTTCTTTTCCAGAAACCTTATTTCCACTTTCATTTAACAGCCTGTGGAAAAACAGCTTATGGTCACTCAGTAGCCTGAGCAGTGGAAGCTGCAGACCAGTCTTCAGGTGTAGGCTGAGCACTCCAGTCTTCAGTAAAGGAACTGCTGAATAGGCATAGAGGGGACCTGCATGCCTTCAGACCAATCTGCTACTCAGGCTGAGGAGCAGGAGGAGCAGAAAATTCATAAGCTGGAGCAGTTCATATACTCTGAAATTCCAACTTGATCACAGCCTTTCAGCAGCAGCCTGTTCTTCCTTTTCAATCTCTTCAGGATCTGTGGAAGCAGAGATCAGGCATGATGTCCCATGGGTGCTCACTGAAGATGGTGCCTGTGTAGAACTTCCCAGGCCATCATCTACCACATCAGACCCACTGAGTAAGCTCTCTTGTTGTTGCATTGAATGGCAATGTTCAAACAGTGCAGAGGAGAATCTGTGTGACATAGAACAATGCTCAGCAGGTTAACATAGGATGCCTTTGTGAAAGGCTGGTGGTCAGCCCTGGGTCAGTCACTACCAGAAGATATGGCTTCCGAAAGGCTGTCTGAATCTGGCTGGTGAAGGTTCCAGGAGTGAAGCGCCCAGCAAAAGGAGTAGCTCCAGTGGCAGCAGCAAATTTCAGCACAGTCTGATGGACAGTATTCCTGGAGATATGACGCTGGTATCGATAGGGTTTTCAGTGACAACAATGTACTAGCCACAAGCAGAAGCTTCTCCCAGTTTGTCTTCTGATTTCTGATGTACATGTCATTACTTTTCCTTTTGTAGATGTACTATTTCATTTAAAGTCAAAGGTGGTGTCAACCTAAGTAGGTTCCTGCTGCAAAGAATTTGAAGACCTCCTCCTCCTTCAACTGCAGAACATCAAGGGCTCCAGGCATTATTTAGGTATCCCTTTAATTTACAAAGGGAACCTAGGACAACACCGTATGACCCATCTCTGGGTAGCATGGGAAAGCTATGTTAAACAATTGGATAATTTCACAGGTAAGTGACTCTTTGCTCTTTTTTTTTTCAATTTACTCTCTGTATTTGACATTGCACTTTCTATGGCTGATCTTTTCTTCTATAGTACCTAATTTTTTTCTTTTTTTTTGCACAGGCAGGCTCCGGGAATCAAAGCTGGGTCTCCAGCTCGGCAGGTGAGAATTCTTGCCACTGAGCCAGCATTCACCGTCCAGTACCTAATCTATTTTTAATCCCATCCATTGAATTTTTCTTTTTATATAAATTTGATCTCTAGATTTCATTTGGTTATGTCTTTTATTCCTTTTCTCATTAGGTTCATGTTTCCTTTTAATTCCTTGAGCATATTTATAATAGCTGTTTTGATGTCCTTATCTGCTAATGCCATCATCTCTATTATTTCTGTGTCTGTTTTCATTAACTGTTTTTTTCTCCTAGTTACAGATTATATTCTTTCTGATTCTTTGTATGGCTCAGTATCGGACATGTAAATTTTACATTGGTAGGTACCGCACTGTTTTGTCTTTAAGAGCTTGTTTCAATAGATAATTAAGTTATATGTGGGTCAATTTATTCCTTTTGAGGCCTATTTTTAAGGTTTTTTGGGACAGGTATGGACTATGCTTTATTCTAGGCCTAGTTTAGTCTTAATATAAGGCTTGGCCCTTCTGGAATCCTTAGGAAATACCCTGGATGTTCATCAAGGACTCTACACATTAGCAGCTGGAACTTTAATCTTATCTCCCAGCCTTGAATGAACTCTCTGAATTAATCAGTTTATACCTTTTAGTCATTCTTAGCCTGGCTACACAGACTTTCACTTATACCTGAGCAGGATGGTATTCAGCCAAAGACTCAAGGGGACCTATAGACAGAGTTCTGGTGCTCTTTCACTGGGCAGCTTCCTCCTCTCAAAACACAATGTCCCTCCAATTACAGTTGCTTTAGTCTCTCCAAACTCCGAATTCTCCTCTCCAAATTCTGTTTACTCAATTGAGGGAGACAGTCATGCTCTGAAGAGGTTCATCCTCCCAACACTGGGTTCCAGAAGGTGCCCTCAAGCAATAGTCCAGTACAATCTCAGGGATCACCTGCTCTTCTCTTGGGAAACACAGCCCTGCCTTGGCTTTTGTCCAATGTTTCAAAGGTTTAGCTTCATATATTTTGTCCACTTTCCTCGTTGTTATAGTGGGAGTATAAGCCTGTGCTCATCTACTCCATCATAACTTGTGTGAGATGACGTGTGAGAACTCCCAATCTTGTTTGTCTGGAAGGAGAGGCCTTCCAGAACTTGTATATACTGTGTTTAACAACATATATTTAGAGCTGCTTTTGTTTTTTTCTGCATTAATTCTCCCTTTCTTATGAGACCCAACTGCAATATATTTCTTTTTCAAAAATTGTTTGGGCTATTCCTGAATGTGTACACTTCCATTTGGTCTTTAAGTTCATGTAATTAATTCTCCTCAAAACCTGTTCAAACCTTCACTAGAGATGGAATTAAATATATAGATTGGGAGAAATTGGCATCCTCACAATATTGACCCCTTCCATCTCTCCTATCGAAGTACAAAGTATACCTCTGTTTAGTAACATCTCCTTTCACGTACTTCAGTATCACTAAATTTCTTCAAATAGGCCCCATATATTTTTTACATTTATTCTTCAATATTTTCTACTTTCATTAATTTTCTGAAAAGGATCTTGTTTTTCATGATCTCATCTAGCTAATTACACACCTTATAAAGGAAGCTAGTTATCTTTATGTCAGTTTTGTAGTAAGCCAAACTGTCAAACATTCTAATGGGTCCTAATTGGTTTTCAATGGATTTGTTCTGGTTCTTCCAGGTGGAGAATCATATTATCTGCAAATAATAACTTGGCCTCCTTTATAATCCTTATACTTTTTTTCATTATTTTGCATTAATGAAGGAAAATACTAAATAATAGTAATGACAGTAACCATACTTGTCTTCTTTCCAATTCTAAAGGAAATGCTCAAGTCATTCACCATTGATCAGGATGTTGGCTACTGATTTGTAACAATTTTTAGGATGTTAAAATATACCTCTATATTTATGTTATTAAGCATTTTATCAGGAATGGATATTGAATTTCATAAAATCACACTTCATCAACTCTCTTGTACTTATTAATATGATGAATTACATTAACGATCTTCTTAATATTGAATTATCCTTGTATATCTAAACCCTATTTAGTAACTGAATTTTTAATACTCTATATAACTACTTTATGATATTCACTCCTATATTCATTAGGTAAGTTTTAATTTTGTGATATCTTCATCAGAAATAGAGTTTTTAATCAGGACAAAAATTATAAAAAATAAAGCCTCAAAATCATTATAATTCTTTAGGTGCCAACTATTTTTAAGCACCTATTTTTTAATTCAGATTCTGGAACTATGACTATAAAGTTTTAGCAGGTTTTCTCACCTCAAACTGTATTTCAGAATATAGATTACTATACACAGGAATATGGTTTGGTTCTGAAAAGTTGCTCTTTAAGCAAAATCTAACTTTCAAATATCACTGTTGCCAAAACTCCCTTTTAAAATTAGAATTTATTTCAGAGTACTGTCTTTTCTTTCCTCCTGTAATTCTCTTCCCCAGATATTTCCATGACCCAATCCCCCTCATTTTATTAAGGTCTAAACTCTAATGCCACCTGTTCAGAGAAGCCTTCCCTGACCACCCTAATTAAAAACCCACCAAAACCTCTCTATCTCTCCTAAGCCCTGATTTATTATACATAGCACTTCTGAGATACCTTATGTCCAGTGCCTAGAAAAATGCCTGACACAGAGTAGATGGTCAATTAATATTTGTGGAAGAAACAAATGAATGAAAGCAAATGGGCACCTACATGGTCTAATTTAAAGAAAAAGTTACCCATTAATATTTATTCCCACAGTACCTAAAACGCCCATTAAAAGTATTGCCTTCTTCTGACTTCCTCTACAAAAGTTACCAAATGAAATCATTAGTCAATAACACCTAGGAAAAACAATTTCACTTATCAAATTCTTTTTTCCATGATAGTCAGCTCTGCTGGCCATGAATATCAGGGAAGAAAAATGTAAGAAGTCTTCTAAAAACAAACTGTTTTCCTCTTTTTCCCATATTAATGATACTTTTAATCAGCACAAGGTGCTGTTGTTCTTGGTGGCTCCCCCAGAGGGTTAAATGCCAACAGAGCCAAACTATAGGACACCAGAAGAAACAACAGTATTTGGGCTGGGTGATACATGAGGGGATCCAAGTCCCCTGAGTACCTGATCCCTTGGGTAAAATCATATTTGGAAGTGATCTCACAGAAAGGAAGAAGAAATGAAAATTATATAAAGAATAAAGTTAAAACATGTTACATAACTCCAGTTTCTTTTAATGAACTCTGAACCATTTAGGCTCCAATACAAAAGCAACATTTAGGAGTTAGCAAGTTCACTAAGAACAGAAGAAAAGGAGTACCTTCACTTTATTCCCTTTTCACTGTGTTTTCCCATAGCTGACCTGGACCTTGGAAGATTGAACAGACATCAAGTCAGCAAAAAAAATAATCCAGACTCCAAAACACAAAGCCTAATGTTCTAATTTGTTTCTCAGTCATCCCACCATTCCAATACACTGATACTATGTACCAGTAATACTAGCCTCTTTGACAGAAAATAGATTTTTTTTTAATATATGAACTTCATTTTCCTACTTCATCTCTGGATCAAATATTTGTCCATTATTGTGGCAGCAGTGTAATATTTAACTTAGATCCTTCCCAATATTCAGTCTTCACTGAATGGTTCCAATGAAGCAAGTACCTGTAATTTCACATATTTCTGGTACTTTTATTATCTCCTCCCATCTCTGATTCTTCAATTTTATTAGTAACAGAAAAATGATCAAATATGCGACTGATACAAAATTCTACATGTATAAAAATCTGAATTTCTTGTATGATTTACAAATTATCTACATTCATAAATATATATAAATATTTATAGGATTAAAATATGATGGATTTCCAAACTGAATTAGATAGAATAACCAAGAAACAGAGATGATAAGTAAAAGAAATACAAAATTCTAATATCAAATTAATCTAATTTAGATACTGTATGTACCTATAACTCTAGAATCTAAAGCATTGGCCCTTATCAGGAATTTAAGTCCATCTCCCAATTAGTACTACACTGTTATTTTGTTCATTTGCTTTTTTCTTACAAGTTCATTCTAATATATGTATATCAATTCAGGTGAGCCCAGCAGTACTTCTATTACCTAAACTGCATTAGGATATATGACATATACATATATCATGCATAAATATGTCATAGATATTTCATGTGTTGTACATTTCTACTCTCAAAAACCTGTTTCTCATTAATTTCAAAATCAGTTCATGCATTGATTTCACGCGTTATACATTTTTACTCTCAAATACCTGTTTCTCATTAATTTCAAAATTATTTCATGTGTTGATTTCTATGAACAAAACAGAAATATAATACACTGGATGCCTAACCTCTTGATTTTCTACTCCATTGCTGGAAAGCTCCAAAATAGAACCTCCACGGTCAACCACTGCTGATGTCATGTTTTTTTCCCTGAGGAAGCTTCAAACTCTATTAATCAATGTAATTAAAGGTTCACTGATGATTGCCACTGTTAAGGGTTTGCATTATCATGTTTTAAAAGTCAAAAGAGATGGATGGGGTATATATCCAGAAATCCAGTCTTCTAAAGTTGATTAACCAGAGAGCCTAAAAAGAGGAAGAATTTGATGTTATAAAAATACACAGGAAGGATATAAAGTCATAATCTATTTTGTAATTCAATTTTTAACTTTTACAGTTCTGTGTCAAAAGAGGGCAGTAATGAGCACTTTAGTTCTTAGCATTAATATTCAGGTTCATGAACAAACTGAAATTCTTACTAAACTATTGCATATAGGTGATATATATATCTACATTCTAGGAGATGAAATGTTACATTTTATGATGATGTTTTCTAAAGACGTGTTATTCCTGGATTATTTTGGTAGAGATTTTTAAAATATTTTATACACTGAAAACAAAATGTGCTGCCTGAGACAATTTCTAAACTAACTGCTTCTAACATATTAAAAGATGTATTGGCTTATATACATATTTCATTCTTCTTTGGCTCATTGGTTGGTTGGTGTGAACAATATAACTTGAGCTGTCTTATGCTTAAGAAAGCAATCTCATTCTGTATTCACATTTTGAATACTCTATAAGAACTATAAGATAGATTTTTTTTGAGCTGCTTATACTTTCAAATATAGTAATTTGCAAATAAAGTAACGAAACCACTTGGAATGTCTCTAACATTATTTTACCATTCTTTCCTCAATAATTGTTTTGCTGTTGGTTCAAAATACAATACAGCAAATGGTTTCATGTAAACATAAAAAATGATGAATATCAATATGTCGATCTGGATTTGTGCATTACATCATTCCTTAAAAATTACATTTCATTTGATTTTGTGTATGCTAAAATTTCTCAGAGAAATTAGAGTTATTTCTAAAAGGAAATCTTCATTAAAAATTAAAGAAAGCAGAAAATTAAGCATTTTTAAAGAAAAAATATACATTTCTAATAAATCATTGCATTTAACATTATGCCCTTACATTAAGTTTGATTAATAGTACCATATAGTTATAGAAATAAAATAATGAAGAATTTCTACAAACTACTACAGTAAAAAAGAAATACCCAGAAAAAAAGCAGAATTCAGCTCACAACTTAACTGGAGTACCACTGGAGTACTACTAGTCTCCTTTTCGATCTTATGAATGGGATAGTATTTGTATCTTAAGAAAAAATAAGAGTAGTCCATATCTCCATCACATTAAAGCTCATTTTTATCAGATAAGTAATGGATACTTCAATTTCTTATTTTCCAAAAATAAGGATAATAATAGCAGAAATAAATTTTACTTACAATTTGGGTGTTAAGCAGTCTAAACATCCTCCACTACTTTCACAACTTGGCAAGAGCTAAAATCTGAACCAGTAGTTCTTTGGAACTACTAGTGGGGGGAAAAAAAAGACAGTATTAATACAGTCCTATTAAAAACCATTTTGCCCAAAATATGTATGATTCAGAGAGAATATACTTATTACAAACTATCACCAAAGCTAATGACACACTTATAAAATGAATTCAATAAGGAAATTATTTCTAGTGAATACAAAAAGGAAATTATTTCTAGGCTACTGAGGAATCAGAAGTTTCTATTCAATTTAAAATTTTAAATTACCAGAGCCGGCCATGGTGGCTCAACAGGCAGGAATGCTTGCCTGCGATGCCAGAGGACCCGGGTTTGATTCCCGGTGCCTGCCCATGTTAAAAAAAAAAAAAAAATTTAATCACCACTAAGTAAGTTATTGAGTAAGGACAGACCCAACATGTATAGCCTATGCCCCATATAATGGGCTATATTTCAATCAATCCACAGGTTTTTAATAAGAGGTTGCAGGTATAATCCCTGCTCTTCAGGAGCATAAAATCAAATTTAAAAAAGAAGACTAACCCAAAAAACTACTATAATGTTTTTATATCATTAAACAATGTTAATGATATATTATTGCCTATTAATTTACATTGCTGCTCCCTCATTCCCCAAACTTAGTATCCACATATATCCAAACACCCCAAGCCTTACTTCTTCTACCCCAAACCTCCTCAATTATCCCTCTTCCCTTCAAAGGCCAATCAGGTGGCCTATGCACTGGCTCTCAGGCCTTGCTCCAGCAGTTTTCCCTTTCCTCCTAACCTTCTCTCGCCTTCCTTGAAACTCTCTCCTGCATTTACTTCTTCCATCTCTAGCTTACCCTTTTCAATCCTCTCTGGTAGACTCATGGGGCAAGAATACAAATGAAGCCGATATTTGTATAAATATTTTAAAGTTAAAATCAAGCTAATATGATCTAGATAGGACTAAGCTATATCAGAAGACTAGGTAAAGGATGATATCATCCATATTTATTTGGGGTAAAATTTATATTTTGGGGAGCACATTTCCTAATTTAACTTGTATGGTCATTTTAGCCAAGCACCGTAAGTAGATGGAATCTTGAATAGGGCATGAGATTTTGTTGGTTTGTCCAGGTTGGTGTAATGCCCTGATAAATCTCAGAGTGATCTGGACAGTGAATAAAGAAGTATTTGCAAAGTCCCCTTGAGGGACTGGGGAGAAAGGGGAAAATATTCGACTTCCCCATTTGGAGAATTTCGGATATCCTTGTAAGCTGTGGGGACAATCAAATCAATAGAACAAGCCCTTCGATCTTGGGGTTAACCTTATGAAACTTTTCCTTCAAAGGACAGGCTTAGCCTACTTAAAATTAGGCCTAAGAGTCACTCCTAGAGAACCTCTTTCGTTGTTCAGATGTGGCCTCTCTCTCTCTCTCTAAGCGGACATGGCAAGTGAACTCACTGCCCTCCCCTACTACATGGGACATGATTCCCAGGGGTGTAAACCTCCTGGCAACATGGGACAGAAATCCTGGCATGAGCCAGGATCCTACATCGAGGGATTGAGAAAACCTTCTCAACCAAAGGGGGAAGAGAGAAATGAGACAAAATAAGTTTCAGTGGCTGAGAGATTTCAAACAGAGTCGAGAGGTTATTGTGGAGGTTATTCTTACGCATTATATAGAGCCCCTTTTTAGTTTATGGTTTATTGGAGTGGCAAGAGGGAAATACCTGAAACTGTAGAGTTATGTTCCAGCAGCCTTGTTTCTTGAAGATGAGTGTATAATGATATAGCTTTTACAATGTGACTGTGTGGTTGTGAAAACCTTGTGTTTGATGCTCCTTTTATCTAGGCTATGGACAGATGAGTAAAAATATGGATTAAAAATAAATAATAAGGGGAACAAAGGTTAAAATAAATTGAGTAGATTGAAATACTAGTGGTCAATGAGAGGGAGAGGAAGGTGTATGGTATGTATGAGCTTTTTCTTTTTTCTTTTTTATTTATTTCTCTGTAGTGATGTAAATGTTCAAAAAAATGATCATAGTGATGAATACACAACTATGTGATGATATTGTGAACCACTAATTGTGCGCCGTGTCTGGAATGTTTGTATATTTGTATGTTGTGCTTTTAGAATAAAAATATTAAAATTAAAAAAATCAAGCTAATAAACTGTTGGATTATTTTTCTATCCTCCTAACTTGACAAACAGACTTTTATAACAACCTGATAGGCCAAATTCTGATTTCTAATTCTCACACTCCTTCAATCAAGTTCTGTGGGGTATGGGAGGCCAGTTCGCTTCCACCTAGCCTGCAGCCTACTCATCTTCTCTTTCCAATTTGGGATCTACCGCCTCCCATGAGATAGAGCCTAATATGCACACGTCAACATCCCAGCCCACAGGCCCAAGCTCTGGCCACATACCTACAAACAGCTGCCCTGTGGCTATCCCTTAGGCCTAGGGGAGCCCATATTCATGGTACAGAGATGAGAAAATTAGGGGAAAGGCTTTCAGGAGTCATAGACAGGGAATTCTGAGGTATAAATGCTCAGAACTTGATCTACAAATTGGAGATTTGTCCTCTTAACCCTCCAAAATCCTCATCCTATAAGTACAATAGGAGGAAGCCAGATGAGGAACTCAAAAGCATAGGGGCCACAGTAGGGGTCCCACATGGCTAAATCTAAAGACCGTGCTACTCTCTGGTCAATTTTCCTACATGCAGATGTCTTCGGGATCCCATCTCTGGTTCTTTTCTCTTTTGACTCTCTCCAAGCTATCTCATCTATTCCCATGGTTTCACCCAAATCTCTCTTTCAGCGTAAACATTATGATGGGTTCTGATTTCTCCACTATGAATTATTTTGCCTATACTTCTTTGTGGAATGAGATAGGGTGTAAGCATCTATTCCAAAATGACACCGACACTGCCTTCATTAATTCAATCATTCAACAAATATTAACTGAGCACTATTATGTGACAGCACTCTACTAGGTGCTAGGAGTACAACCACAAATAAAATTTAAAAGTACCTATCCTTATAGATCTTACATTCTAGTGCGATGTATAATATAATAAACAAGATAAGTATAACATAAGTATGTGGAAGGTGATAAAGGCTAAGGAGAAAAATAAATCAGAGGAAAGAGATAGGGAGTATTCAGAAGGGATGGAGGTTGTAATTCCAAATTGGGTAGTCAAAGAAGGAGCCACTGAAAAAATGACATGAGTAAAGACCCAAAAGAAATAAGGAATGAATTGTTTCAATATCTTAGGTAAGAGCCTTCCAGTCAAAGAAAAGAGGAAATTCAAGACTCTCAAGAGAGCTCGTGCCTCACTAGTTTAAGGATCAACAAGGCCAGTGTGGTTGGAGTGAAGTGAGCAAGAGGAAGGAGGCTGAGAGTTAAGGAGACAGTTCATGGAGGCCCTTTGTAAGGACTTCGACTTTTGTTCCAAGAGAGAAGGCCTGATTATGAAAACAATCATTCAGATTTTGTGTTAAGAAGAGACAGGGGACAAGGGCAGAAGCAAGAACGTAAGTTAGGAGGCTACAGTAATAATTAGGGGGAGATGATGGTGGCTAGGACCAGAATGGCAATTCTGGACATAGTGATAAGTAATCAACACTAGACATATTTTGAAGAAAAAATGGACAAGACTTGCTAGCAGATTGGATATGGGGTGTGAGAGAAAGACAGGAGTAAAGGATGAACCCAAAAACACTGATCTGTGCACCTGGAGTAGCCATTAAATGAAATGGGAGAAACCGTGGGAGGAGAAGTCCAATAAATCCCAAACTCACCATTTTTTTCCACTAATGTACTACCTCTCCCATTGTACCTACCTCACTAAGCACCCCAACACCCACAGAAGCTGCCTAACAACAAAGATCCTTTAGTTATCTAAGACTCATTTCTCCCTCAACACCATCAGGCTCTCATTTATGATTCCTTCTGTATAATCCCATAACCTCTACCCAAGTCTCCTTATTATCATTTATGTACACTACTGAATTAGCCTCAGGATTTGTCCCCCTTCCAGTCTGTCTTCTGCAATATCAAAGTGATCCCAGATGGAATTATAATGTCATACCCCTCTCAAAATTCTTCAAAAATTCCTCATCACCCACAAGAAGATAGCGCAACTGCTCTGCAAGCATTGTGGTTTAGTATGAATGGGTTGGGGATCTAGGCATGCAACGATGTAAATGTACATGTGGGACATTTGATGTGACAAAATAAGCCAGAAACAAACAAAAAAACCAACAACAATGGTGTGGTCACCTTTAGAAAATGCTTATAAGAAAACAGGGGCCTAAAATGTAAGCTTTAGAGTAGACACATTAAGTCCGGAGTGGTTATTATTATTTCTGGATTTTTTGAGAGGCCATTTTATATCTATAACCTGATATTCAGAGACAAGAACAAAGCCGTACAGGTTGGGGTTAAAGTAGTTCAGGACACAGGGGTAAGGAAGACAGTGTCTGTATTTTAGAACTACACATACTCTTTGGACTAATGGAAGAAAGGTTTATTTGATCTGGAACTCAAATTTTCTGTAGCGCCCTTGTCCACAGATGAGTAGAATATATGGAATAAAATAAATAATAGGGGGAACAAATGTTAAAATAAATTTAGTTTGAAATGCTAGTGATCAGTGAAAGCAAGGGGTAAGGGGTATGGTAGGTATAATTTTTTTTTTCTGTTTTCATTTTATTTCTTTTTCTATTGTCTTTTTATTTTTCTGAATGGATGCAAATGCTCTAAGAAATGATGAATATGCAACTAAGTGATGATATTGTGAATTACTGATTATGTTAATTTTTATTTCATTTGTTAATTTTTTTAATTAATAAATAAATTTTTAAAAAAGGAGCTACATCTTGGCATCTTGGTGGGAACAAAAAAAAAATTTTTCTGTAGTGAATAACCTAATTTAACATATCTATACAGGTCATTTGAACAAGTGAACTACAGAAAGCACAGAATAATAAAGAAGTCCTTTAATCCTGTATAGATTATTGTAATGCCTGGAAACATCCTAGGGCATATTAAGCAGATAATCAAAAAATATTGGTAAAGTCCCCTGAGGGAGGGGAGAAAGACTATAGACCCATTATACCTTACCATCAGGGAGTCCCCTGATATTGTGTCAAACTTTAAGGATACCCAAATCAACAGGCCATGCCCTCGATCATGAGGCCTACTCTTGTGAAGTTTATGTAGGTAGCAGAGAAGCTTAGACTACCTATAGGCATGCCTAAGAGTTACTTCTGGAGGACCTCTGTTGTTGCTCAGATGTGGTCTCAGTTTCTCTAAGCCCAACTCTGCAAGTGAAATCATTGTCCTCCCCCCTACGTGGGACATGACATCCAGGGGGTGAAAGTCTCCCTGGCAATGTGGGAGATAACTCTCAGGGATGAATTCAGACCTGGCACCATGGGATCAATAATTACATCCTGACCAAACGTGGGGAGAGAAATGTAATTAATAAAATATCAGTGGCAGAGAGAGTTCAAATAGAGTCTAGAGGTTACTATGGAGGTTGCTCCTATGCAACTTCAGTTACACCTTGCTACCTATCATGACCTGCCAACCCCCAACCAGGACCATTCCAGCCAAAACTAAAGAACACCTAGGGCAATATATAAGATTCCACAAGGGTTTCAGGCACTAGAGTAACTTGCCAGAAACCTACAACCTCCAGATGGGTCCCTGGTCCAGATAAGTCCTGAAACCTAGCTGAGCCTTTCCAGAACATCAGACAGTTCCATCTCCCTACCCCATATTAGTGACAATATCAAAATTTAGAATTGCCATAGCCCAAACAACCCCAAAGAGAGGTATGGAAAGATCAAAGCTGATGGTGGAATTATACATAGAAGATAGGACTTAACAAATGAAAATGAACGCTGAATCATTAAATTGATAGCTCTTTTAGTCTCCAGTATTTTAGAGCAGGTAGAAGTAAAAACCTAAAATTGTAAAATTGTAACATATCAAAGTCTGAAATATGTTCTACAACTAATTGTGGTGCTGTGCTTTGAAATGTATAGCTTTTCTGTAATATGTTATTGTCCACAAAAAAAGAAGGAAAAAAAAAGTCGATTGTGATGATAAAAAAGTATTTAAGCCCTCCAGCCTCCTATATTCTGGAGCAGTTAAAAGGAAAAATATGAGAGGATCGTATGGTAGCCCATGACAAACTCTGGGATCTATCCTGCAGCCATTTTTTGAAGAGTGCTTTGAAAACTATTGCTTTTTTCTTTCTTTGCTTTGTATATATGTTATACTATACAATAAAAAGGTTTTTAAAAAAAACTGTATATGCATATGATTTTATTTATATAAAGTATAAAAACAAGGAAAACTAAACCTATAACACCGAAACAGGATACCATATCACAAAAGGCCACTCTCACACAGAACACTTAAAACAGGAGGAATATAAACGAGTATAATTGCAGAATCATTATATAGATATTTCTTTTAGTCTCCAGTATTTTAGAGCAGCTAGAAATAAAAACCTAAAATTGTGGAACTGTAACCCACACCAAACTCTGAAATCTGTTCTACAACTAATTACTGTGCTGTGCTTTTAAATTTATTGCTTTTTTGTATGTATGTTATTTTTCACAAAAAAAGAGAGGAAAAAGTAAGTTGTGGTGCAAAAAAAAATATTTTCCTTCTAGCTTCCAATGTTCTGGAGTAGCAAGAAGGAAAAATCTGAGATGATGGAATGGTAGCCCATGACAAGCTCTGGGATCTGTCCTGTAACTATCTGTTGAAGAGTGCTTTGAAAACTATTGCTATAAATAAATAAATACATAAAAAACTATTGTTTTTTTCTTTCTTTGTCTTGTATACATGTTATATTATACAATTTAAAAAGTTTAAAAAAATAGAGGACTAAAGGACCAAACACTGGAGAGAAAAATAAAGATATAAACACACAATTCACAAAAACAGATACAAAAAGGCCCTAAATACATGAAAAGATTAATAAACCCACCCATATAGAAATGCAATTTTTTAAAAAGTTAGATACTGTTTGTCATCTATCACACTAATGAAAATTAAAACCTATGACATAACATTCTGTTGACAAAGCTGTGTGGCAACAGGCACATTTATTCTTACACTGCTGATGGGAACATAAACCATTAACACTTTAAGAGGGGAATTTGGCAATATCTAACAAAACTATATATGGGCTCACATTTTTTAAACAGCTTTACTGAGCTATCAATCACATACCACACAGTTT
This sequence comes from Tamandua tetradactyla, assembly GCF_023851605.1. Taxonomy (NCBI): domain Eukaryota; kingdom Metazoa; phylum Chordata; class Mammalia; order Pilosa; family Myrmecophagidae; genus Tamandua; species Tamandua tetradactyla. The sequence goes on along the minus strand of NC_135348.1, from coordinate 28,985,901 downwards.
AGCCATTTAAAGTATATAACTCAATGGCTTTTAGCATATTAACAAAGTTGCACAATCTAATATTAGAAGATTTTCATAATCCTCACTCTCCCTTCCCCCAAAAATCTCCACATCTGTTAGCAATCACTCCCCATCCCCCCAAAAATCTCCACATCTGTTAGCAATCACTCCCCATCCTACACTATCCCCCAGACCGTGGCAACCACCAACCTTTCTATCTTTATAGAATTGCCTATTCTGGCCATTTCATACAAATGGAGTTTTAAAATGTGGTCTTTTATGACTGGCTTCCTTCACTTAGATACTATTTTCAAGATTCATCCATATTGTAGTATGGATCAGTGCGTCATTTTTTTTTTATTACTGCCAAATAATATTCCACTGTATGGATGTACCACATTTTATTCATTCATTCATAGGTTGATACACATGTGAACTATTTTAACCATTTGATTATTGTGAACATTGGTGCTCATTCTGAACATTCATGAATAAGTTTTTGAAGGGACCTATGTCTCCATTTCTCTTCAGTATATAAATAGAAGAATAACTGCCAAGTCCTATAGTAACTGTCCATAATTGTATGACTTTAGTTTGGACTCCCATCCTATTCTATAGATTCATATGCCTACCTGTATACCAGAACAACCCAGTCTCAACTACTGTAACTTCGTAGCAAGTTTTAAAATCAGGAAGTGTGAGTCCTCCAACTTCATCTTTTTCAAGAGAGTTTTGGCTCTTCTAGATCCCTTGCATTTCCCTATGAATTTCAGGATCACCTTGTCAATTTCTGCAAAAAAGCCAGCTGGGATTTTGATAAGGACTGCTTTGAATTCACACTTATTTTGACCCAGCAGTCCTAATTCTGGAAATTTACCCTGAAGATAAACCTTCAATTTGAAAATACATAGGAACGAGGTTATTGACTGAAGTATTGTTTGTTATTGTAAAATACTGGAAACAAGTTCAATGCCCTTACACAGCAGACTAGTTGAATAAACTAAGGTACATTCATATGCAACTATACTTCACCACTGTTATGGTCAGGTTCATGTGTCAACTTGGCCAAGTGGTGGTGTTTGTCTGGTTGGGCAAGTGCTGGCCTGTTGCAATGAGGACAACTCATAGAATTAAATCATGATCACATCAGCTGCATCCACAGCTGATTCCATTTGTAATCAGCCAAGGGGAGTGTCTTCTGCAATGAGCCCTGCTCAATCTAACCACTGGAAGCCTTTTAAGGAGGATTCAGAAGGGGCAGGTTCTCTTCCTGCTTCAGCTGGCAAGCCTCTCCTTTGGAGTTTGTCCAGACCCTCCATTGGAACTGTCAGTTTGACAGCTTGCCCTACAGATTTTGGACTATGTGTTCCCGTGGTCACGTGAGACACTTTAATAAATTTTATATTTGCAAGTGTTCCCTGTTGATTCTGTTTCTCTAGAGAACCCTAACTAATACAGCCACTATTAAAAAATATTAATGAGGAAGATCTCTAGTAACTGACAAAGCAATTTCCAGGGTCTATTAGTAAGTGGGAAAAAAAAATAAAGTGCAAAATATCATCTATAATAGGTTACCTAGCATGTAAAAAGCTATAAGAAACTATATCTTAAACCTGTATCTGCTCATTTATTAAAAAGAAATATAGGAAACATAAATCAGAAATAATAAGAATCGTTATCTACAAGATGTGGTGGAACAAGAGTGGAAAGAATGGGGAAATAGGACAGGTAAAAAGGATGAAGATGAAGCGAGAGTGACACTTCTCCAGTATAACTTCTTGTATATAGCTATGACTTTTAGAACCATGTTAATGTTTCACAGTCTCAAAAAATATATATGATAATATCAGATGTAAGGGGGAACCCCAAACGCCACACACTGTAACAAATGAACTTAACTTTACCACAAATGAATAGCACAACCATGCTAAAGGGAGTAAAGGAAAAAAAATAATAACCTAAGTAACTTTGGAAAAAGTATCGTGACTATAAAGGTAAAGACAAAAACAACTATACATAATTGTACTCTGGTTAGCAATTTTTTTTTCCACAGGAATACGAATTAGAAATTCTGAAATTATTTTTATTCTAGGTCTGAGAAAATTAGCAAATATAATGTAGACCAAAAGAGCCACATTGCTGGGCAACAGTGGCTCACTGGCAGCAAAATGTTCCTGTCCCTGACCCTCTTCAGAGGTGAGCTGCCTCGAGTGGAGGGAAGCGACGAGGAAAACTAGCCCAGGCCAGGGGTCAATTTTCATGTCATTAGCTTTAAATTCAGTTCGTTCTCCAGGGGCTGAAGTGACCTGTATGCTACTTGAAGATACAGAGATTTCCTGTACCCACCTATAAACAGTATGTCCTCTGCCCCCTCTCAGCTTTGCTTATACATTTCCTCTCTTCCCACTAGTCTCCTATCGCTAGGGAGAGAAAGACGATAGAAAGGATTCTACTGCTTTACCATCATCACCACCAGTAAGTTCACAGCATCCAACACTCAGAGAGCCAAGGTTCCCATAAACGTAATTCATGCACGAGAGCCACTAACCTAGAGCTGTCTGACCTCTCAGGTAGGAAGGCAAGGTCAGTGACCAGTAAAAAGGGTGCTGAGCACAAGGCACTTTTCCTGTGGGGCACAGAGTAGAATGTGGTCCTCTGCAGTCTTCCTGAAAGCTCCACCTACATCCCACAGAGTGGGAAGTTCTAAGCTTCCTACTGCTCTCAAGTGTGTGCAAGGGAAAGGAAGAGAGGCCGGCTGTATTAAGGCTGAGAAGTAGTGAGCAATGTCTATCTTTCAGCCTTCATCAGAAAGGGAAAGGGCTTTAGGGGCAGGTGGCAGCTATTCCCTACCAAGAGATTCAGGGACACAGGTTTCTCCCCACATTTCTGAACTCAGGGCCTAGCTACCCCCAAAACTTCCAATTCCCATTTTTTTGTGATATGTAAAGCTACTTTTTCTTACCCTTCTTGGAGGCTGTGTGGAATTCATGGCCCTTTTGTGCCTTTGTAACCCCACTCCCTCTTCAGAGTTGTATAAAAGTCAAATAATGAAGGAGAGCTGAGGGAAAGCCTGGTTGAGCTGGGTCTTCAGATTTTCTCAGTTTGCCAAGCCCCTGAATGTTTTTATATTTCTTTTTTGAATTATATTGCTTTTTTGTATTTCTTTTGGTAATGACAGTATTTTGAGATAAAAAATTTCAAAAATAGGAGAAAAAAGCAAGCCAGGTTTTTTACTGTCAGAGGGTGAAAAATAAGTTGCAAATAAGAAAAGAGTGAAGCGTAAATGAGCCCTGTTGCAAAGGACTGGAATCAGTGATATCAGTATGAACTCATAGTTTTTACTGGTTACAAATACAGATAGATGTGTTTATATAGATGTATTTCCTTATTCTGTCCACAGAGGGTCTAGAAGCAATGAAACCCCAATTGCAATGAGGACTGCTATAGCCCAGTTCTTGATTTCTATATCCATTCTCAAATAAAATGAACTGTTACTCCATGGAGACCCAGCTGATTCCACAGCTGGGACTGGTACAAGATGAAACTGAAACATCTTATGAGGTGAACCTGGAACCCTGCTTCTCAGAAAGTAGGCAAGTCTCAAACAATGATAGGGACATGCCAAGAGGAAACAGAAGCTCACTTGAAGGAGACAATTTGAACAACAAAAGAATAATGATAGTAATGAATTATAACTCATAGAACAAAATAAATATCCATGGGTCCATAATGATATAAATAAAGAACAGAATAAATAAAAGGGAAAGAAGGCACAGTTCTGCCTTACAGCAGAATTCAAATTAATTCACATAAAAGGAGGGCAGAATAGAAAATCACCAACTGCCAAACACCACATTAATAATATTGCAGGGACAAATCATAAATTGATGCTAAAATTAGTGAAAGTATTATGAGAAACAAGGTATTTGCATAGCTTCATAATATCACCCTATAAGATAATTATTAATTACAAAGGGAAAAATAATAATGCTATAGTGGAGAAACCTGGCAGACACCTCTTTAGTCAAAGTGATAAATTTAACATCACCAGTAATGCAACAAGAGTTGACATTATGTTCCTCCTGAAATAATGCACTGAGAAGAGTACAACATCACTTCTGTGGCATTCTTGCCAAAAATGCAGAACTTTAGTTTAATTCTGAGGAAACACCAAAAAAGTGCCCAATGTGCTTCAAAAGTGTTGAAGCCAAAAAAGGCAGAGAGACTAAAGAAATGAATGTCCCAGATTGGAGAAGACTAAGAAGACATAATAACTAAATGCAACATGGAGTTACTGGATTAAATCCTGGAAGAAGAAAAGAACATAGTGGGACAACTGGTGAAATCTGAATAGGTCTGTATCATTACACTTTGGTATAAACTTTATTAATCTGAGCTGATTTTTTAATTATTTTAGCTAAGAAACCTAAAATGTGGGAGTGGCTTGGAACTGGGCAGTGGGTGAAAGCTGGAAGGACTTAAAGGTATTTTGAAAACATCCTTAGTGAAAGTCTGGGCTTACAGGAATTTTGAGGACATTCTTAGTGAAAGTCTGGGCTTAACAGGAATTCTGAGGACAGCCTTAGTGAAAGTGCCTTAAAGAAACTTTGCAGTAGCACATGCTCCTTAAGGAGGCTACTGGTGAGGGGCTAAAGGGAAGTGAGAAATACATTACAAAATGGAGGAAGAGAAATACCATAATGTAGTGGCAAGCAAAGTGTTAAAGTATCATAGAACAGAAGTACTGCTTGCATGAACAGAAAGGGACAGAGCCAGTATAAATGAAAGGAGGCAAATAGATCACCCACCTCCCAAAATTATACTTGTAGAAAGCAGGCTACAAAAACTACTCAACTTTCAACACATGCTACCTCTCGGAAAAAGGAAAGAAAACTCAGAGAACAGAACCAAAAGCTCTGAGGACAAGGCCAAAAGTCATGGACAAGAATAGGACCAAATACTAATAAAGGGACTTCTAACATTTACATCTGCCTCACTGGATTTCAGAACTACCACAGAACAGCAACTCCTGTGTATATCCTATCTTCCCCCTTTTTAAATAGAAATTGTCTATGCATGTCATACTGTGCCTGTCTACCATTGTATGCTGGCTGTACAGGATGCAGATAACGTGTTTGTTTAAGTTTGCTCAAGATGCTGGAATGCAATATACCAGAAATGGATTGGTTTTTACAAACGGAATTTATTAGGTTACAAAATTTACAGTTCTAAGGCTGTGAAAATGTCCAAACTATGGCATCAACAAGAGGTTACCTTTACTCAAGAAAGGCTGATCATGTCCAGGGTTTCTCTGTCACATGGGAACGCACATGGCAATATCTGCTTTCCTTCTTTCCTGGTTTCTGGTTTCAAATGACCTCTCAACTTCTGGCATCTCCTGGGGCATTTTCTTCTGCATCTCCAAAGGTCTGTCACTTGGTTTCATCTCTCTGCTCTGTTTTCTGCCTCTCATTCTCTTCATACTGGGTTCCAGTAAAAGGATTTAAGACCCACCTTGAATGGGCGGGGTCACATCTCCATTTAATCAAAAAGTCCCACCTAAATGTGTGTCGCATCTCTGCAGAAACAGTCTAATCCAAAGGCCCCACATACATTTAGGAGTGAAAATTCCCCTGACAATGTAAGGCTGGACTTCTGGGGATGAATGTGACCATGGCACTACAGCATTTTCTCGACCAAGATCGGGAAAGGAAGTATAATAAAATAAGGCATCAATAGCCAAGAAAGATCAAATGGAGTCAAGAGGCTATCCTGGAGGCTACTTTTAAGCAAGTTTCAGGTAGATACTGCTAAATTTCCATGATTTTCTAACTCTAACCAACATCACTCCCATTAACTCTTTAAGAACACCTAGGGTTCTAAGCCTACTTAAAATCAGGCCTTAAAATCAGAAAACCTCTTTTGTTGCTCAGATGTGGCCTCTCTCTAAGCCAACTCCACAGGTGAACTCACTGCCCTCCCCCACTATGTGGGACATGATTCCCAGGGGTATAAATCTCCCTGACAATGTGGACAGAAATCCCAGGATGAGCTGGGACCTGGCATCAAGGGATTGAGAAAGCTTCTTGACCAAAAGGGGGAAGAGAGAAATGAGAAAAAAATAAAACATCAGTGGCTAAGAGATTTCAAGTCAAGCGGTTATCTTGGAGGTTATTCTTATGTATTATATAGATATCCCTTTTTAGTTTATGGTGTATTGGAGTGTCTAGAGGGAAGTACCTGAAACTGCTGAGCCATGTTCCAGTAGCCCTGACTCTTGAAGATGATTGTATAAAGATGTAACTTTTACAATGTCACTGTCTGATGTCCCTTTTATCTAGGGTATGGACAGATGAGTAAAAAAATTTGCATAAAAAGTAAATAATAGGGGGGATAAAGGGTAAAATAAATCATGTAGATGAAAATAGTAGGAGTCAATGAGAGGGAGGGATAATGGGTATGATATGTATTTTTTTCTTTTATCTTTTTATTTCTTTTTCTGGAGTGAAGCAAAGGTTCTAAAAAAAAAATGATCATGGTGGGTGATGAACACACGTGATGATATTGTGAGTCACTGATTGTACACCATGGATGGAATGTATATGTGAGAAGATTTATCAATAAAGATACTTAAAAAAAAAAAAAAAGGAACACTAGGGTTCAAACTGAGACTCTATAAAGATTTCATGCACTAAGTTTGCTTCCCTGGAATCTATAATTCCCAGAGGGTTCCTAGGCCAGATAAATTCTGAAACCCAGAGAGACAAGTCTCTCCAAGATTATCAATTAAGTACAAACCCCTATCCTTTAGTGTTAACACCTCTTCTCAACATGAAAAAGTCAGAATGGGCATTGCCCAGAGATTCCTATAGTTTGGGAGAAGGATTAAAGGAGGAAGAGGAGATACAATAGAGAAAATAGGATTTAACAAACAAACATGACTGCTGAATCACTATATTAATATTCCTTCTAGCCTCCAGTGTTTTGGAGCAGCTAGAGGGAAAAATCTGAGATGGTGGAATGGTAGCTCATGACAAACTCTGGAATCTGTTCTGTAACTATTCACTGAATTGTACTTTGAAACTTATTTTTTTTCTTTTTTCGCTTTGTAAATATGTTATAATTTACAATAAAAAATGTTACCAAAAAAAAAGGCCCCACCGAAACAATAGGTCTGCCCCCAAAAGACTGGATTAGGATTAATAGAACATGGCTTTTCTGAGGTACATAACAGTTTCAAATCAGTATACCATCTCTTTAGTTTACACATCTACAAATAGAAAGGAACTGTATTCATGCAGATCGACTTAAAAAACAACACCCAAGAAATCTCATCAGCACCTGGACTAATTAGATTACTAAATTAGATTCTGAATTTCTGCTAATGATTTAATCTTCGGTGTGAGGAGATTTTTGGGAGCCTTTGAAGGGAGTGGGTATATTTTGCATGGAGAGAAATGTAAAAAACTTATGACCAAGGATTCTAGTGGTTTTAAAAATACACCAACAAATTATTTTATATTGCCTCCCTTCAAGAGGTAGAGCTAAAATTCCTTCTCCTTGACCATGAGTAGACATAGTAACTTGTATATATAAAACAGAAAAAAGCTGAGGGGACTGTGTGATTTCAGAAATTGGGTAATTAAAGAGACTATGACTTTTGGCTTTTCTCTCTCTTTCCCTCCCTTCTTCCCTCCCCGTTTCCCTCTGGCTCATCACTTGCTCTTGGAGAAACAAGCTGCTAAGTATGAGCAGCCTTGGAAGAGGCTCACGTGGCAAGGAAATGAGGCTTCCAGCCAACAGCCATGCAAGTGAGTCTGAAAGTAAATCCTCCCACCTTTCTCCCACCTCAAGTTTTAGAGGACGGCAGCCATACAGTTTACATCTTGACCGCAGCTTCCTGAGGGATCCTAAGGCAGATCTACCCAGCTAAGTCTCTCCAGGATCTTTGATCCTCAAAAACTATGAAATAATAAATATGTGTTTTAAGATGTTAAATTTCATTTATTTTGTTGTTACACAACAAAAGATAACTAATATATCATCTCAGTAGATGACTGTATTTGAATAAAATTTTTTTAAAAATACAGCCAAGACTCAATGGCAAAATATTTTCAACTTTCCCCCAATACTGAAAACAGAACAAGTATATCTACAAATACTACTTTCAGTCAATACTGCACTGGAGAATCTAACCAATAGAATTAGATAAGAAAAACAAATAAGAGACATAAGAATTGAAAAGGAAGAAACAAAAGATCATTGTTCACAGATGGCAGCACTGTCTACATAGAAAATTCAAGATTCCTCAGATATCAGAAAAAGGAGAGTTTGCAAGTACCTAGACATAATACCAACACATGAAAATCAACTACTTTTCTATGTGCCAGCAACAGACAGAAAATATAATTTTTTAAAAGTTTATTTATAATAGTCACAAAAACCATATAATACTTAAGAATAAATCCAACCAAATATATACATGACTAATATGGGGAAAATCATAACATGTTTTTTTTTTTTTTTTTTTTAATTTTTTTTTTTTTTAAAGGAAAGACAGAGAGAAGGAAGGAAGGATAGAAGGAAGGAAGGAAGGAAGAAAGGGAAACATCTTTAAACATTTTCTTGTTTTATTGTATTTTGTTTTTCCGTTTTTTGTTACATGGGCTGGGGCCGGGAATCGAACCGAGGTCCTCCGGCATAGCAGGCAAGCACTTTGCCCGCTGAGCCACCGCGGCCCGCCCTCATAACATGTTTTGAAAGGAATAAAACAAGTCTTACATACATGGAGAGACATATCACGTTCAAGGATAGGAAAGCTCATTATCTTAAAGCTTTCAATTCTCATCAAATTTATTTTCAAATTAAATATATTTCCAGTCAAAATCCCAAGAGGGTATGAGAAAGCCAACAAAGTCAAAAATGTATATGAACGAGCAAAGGGCAAAAGATAGCCAAGAACCTCCTAAAGAATTGCCCTACCTAGTCCACAGTAACTAAGTTAGGCAGTAAGGTGCAATTAGAGTCAAATGGTGCAGTTATATTCAAATAAATCCATGAAACACAACAGAAAGGCCACAAAAAGACTCATACATATTGGAAACTTAATCTATAACAAAAGTAACATTAAACCCAATAGAGGAAAAAAACGGAAATAAAAGATGGTGGGACAAATGAGTATTCATACAAGCTAAAAAAATTAAATCACTCCTTCTCACCATTCACAAAATAAACCACAGATATACTAATGTGAAGATGCAAAATGTTTTTAAAAATTTGATGAAAACATAGAATATCTTTATGAACTCAGAGTTAAGGAAAAATTATTAGACAAGACATGGAAAGCAAAAAAAAAAAGACTGTTACTAGATTTTAACTATACCAAAATTAAAAACCTTCATAACAAAGCATACCAAAAACAAAACTGACTAAAGCAAGAAATGTGTTTTTTGGTACAAAACTTATATTTTGACTAATGCATTTCCTAATTTAACTTATATGGACAGTTTAATTGAACACCATAAGGACATAGAGCCGTGAATAAGACACGAGATTTTTTTAGTTTGTCCAGGTTAGTGTGATGCCCCAATAAATTCCAGAATGATCTGAACAGTGAACAAACAGGTATTTTGCAGGGTCCCCTTGGGGGAATGGGGAGAAAGGGGGAAAAATTCAACTTCTCCATTTGGAGAATTCCTGATATTCTCAAAAGCAGTGGGGACAACCAAATCAATAGCCCAAGCTCTCAATCTTGGTTGTTAACCCTATGAAACTTATCCCAGCAAAGGATAGGCTAAGCCTACTTAAAATTAGGCCTAAGAGCCACCCCCAGAGAACCTCGTTTGTTGCTCATATGTGGCCTCTCTCTCTCTCTGTCAACACGGCAAGCGAACTCACTGCCTTCCCCTCCTCTATGTGGGACATGACTCCCAGGGGTGTAAACCTCCCTGGCAACGTGGGACAGAAATACTAGAATGAGCTGGGACATGGCATCAAGTGACTGAGAAAACTTTCTCTACCAGAAGTGGGAAGAGAGAAATGAGACAAAAAATAAAGTATCAGTGGCTGAGAGATTTCAAACAGAGTCAAGAGGTTATCTTGGAGGTTATTCTTACATATTATATAGATATCCTCTTATGGTGTATTAGGGAAGTACCTGAAACTGTTGAGCTGTGTTCCAGTAGCCATGTTTCTTGAAGATGACTATATAATGATACGGCTTTCTCAATGTGACTGTGTAATTGTGAAACATTGTGTCTGATGCTCCTTTTATCTAGGATATGGGCAGATAAGTAAAAAATATGGATAAAAAACAAACAAGTACTAGGGGGAACAAAGGTTAAAATAAATTGAGTAGATTGACATATTAATGGTCAATAAGAAGGAGGGGTAAAAAGTATGGCATGTATGAGTTTTTTTCTTTTTTATTTCTCTTTCTGGAGAGATGCAAATGTTCAAAAAAATTATCTTGGTGATGAATACACAACTATGTGACAATATTGTGAGCCACTGATTGCAATCATGTCAACAATGTACGTCAAGAAGGTTTGTATGTTTGTTTGTTGTTCATAATAAAAAAATTTTTAAAAGCTGAAACACATGAGATTTGAGAAGTTATTTGCTCCCTTTACCCCATAAAAAGGATCTCCTAAAATTAAGTAAGAATACGTAAACAAAATTTTATTAAAGATTTTTAAATGAACTGTATTAAGGCACACATTGGTAGATGTGATATGAGTTCCTGTCAAGGCTCTAGTTCTCAGGCTGAATGATGGATTCACATGTCTCTTACATTATTAAAAATAAACAAACAAGGGCTATATTTGGGCTAATTATTTAAGTGTGCCATAAATTAACAGTTAGGATTGAGTTCTGTGTAGAAGGGGTTCCCAGAAGAGAGTTAAAAAAACTATTTTATCATTTTCCCATTCAAAGAGTGAAGCCTAAATTGGTTCTTTTCAAGTATATCATGTAAGGTGAATACTATTTACTAACCCTTTTGACAAACCCTCTTTTAAACAATTACCCAAAAAGTGGTGTTAATTTTTTCTGATTTAAATGCTTCTTAATATAGCTCCTAATTTGTGAGAAAACTATACCATCAGCTTAGAGGTCAGTCATCTTACCTGCTAATGCACAGCAACCATATCTAAACAACCTAAGATACCAGAAAGAGGAAGGCCAATTTCATTTACATGGCATTTAAGGTGGTAAAACTACAGGAACTAGAGGGTGCACAGGTGGTTCAGTAACAGAATGCTCGCCTTCCATGCGGGAGGCACGGGTTCGATTTCTGGACCATGCACCTGGAAAAAAAAAAGCTATAGGAATTGAAAACAGAACAGTGGGAAGGAATTAACCTCTGAAGGGCACAAGGAAACTTTGTGGTTGATGGAAATGTTCCGTATCTCTATTGTACTGGTTACTGCACAATGATAGGAATGTATCAAGCACAAAGAAATGTGAGGGTGAATTTTTTTTTTTTTTTTTTTTTTTTTTTTTAATACATGGGCAGGCACCGGGAATTGATCCTGGGTCCTCTGGCATGGCAGGCAAGCGTTCTTGCCGCTGAGCCACTGTGGCCCGCCCTGAGGGTGAATTTTACTATATGTAAATAATTCTCAATGAAGCTGTTTAAAAAGGGGGAGGAAAGATGGCTAGATGAGATACTTCAGAGTTCTTTCCCCACTCAGAAACTTTGAACAACTAGCAGAAACTGGCAGAAACACTTTTCTAAAGGAACCAGAGAACAGTTAAAGGACTACAATAACAGGGAGAGCACCAATCGAGAAAAAGACCACATAAAAGATACTGGACCTCATGGCACCCTAGCCGGCCCCTGCCCCATGCCCTCATGGGCTCCGTGCAGATTCCTGGTGCCATCCCAATTCTAAAGGGAGCCGCATAACCCTCCTGCACAAACTGGATGCATGTTTATCTAGCCCAGTCTTTCTGATGGTGGCCTGAGGGATTCACTGACCCAGAACTTGCCCTGCATATAGAAGATGACTCACCAACAAGCTCCCCTATAGAACACTGAGGGAGAGCAGTCAAGGTGTGCTGCCTGAGTTTAGGGATTGCTGGCTGGGGGATTTACAGTTCAGTGCCAGGAACTGTAAGGAAGCCATTTCCTAGGGAAGAAAGGCCATTCATATCTCTGTGAGAGAGGGGGTGGGGTATTCCTAGGCTCTCACATGCACATATCCAAGATAAGAGACATGAGCAGAAAGGATCAGGAAGGCCCCTAAGATTTGGCCTAGAGCTATTTTCCAAATACACTGTATAATCCCTGAAGGAGATATGGATACGGATAACCCCTGTAGGAGAACACTGCACAGGTCAATCTGCAAAGACAGGGACAGGTATTTTCTCTTTTTTCTCCTCAGCTCCTAGCATTCAAGGAGCTCTATCACAATACCAGCTGGATACAAGCTTAAGTAACATATGCCTCAGAATGTCAATTCCAGTGATAAAATACTAAATATCAAAACGCCCAGATTTCAAACAAAGAAACAGGATATTATGGCCAAAGAAAAGACATTAAAGCAGTAGAAACCATCAATGAGGAGGAGCAGAACTGGGACATACCAGAAAAGACTTTTAAAAAATGGTCCTACAAATACTTAAAAAGGTGAAGAAAAACATGGACAAAGAACTGAAAGATATCAGGAAAACTATAGCTGAACACAAAGAGAATATCAATAAAGAGATGGAAATTACGAAAAGGAACTAAACAGAGTTGAAGACCACAATAATAAAAATTAAAAATTTCCTAGATGGGTACAACCGAGATTGGAGCTGGCAGAAGAGTCAGTGAGCTTGAAGATAAAACAACTGAAATTATCCAATCTGAGGTGCAGAAGAGGAAATACTGAAGAAAAATGAAAAGAACCTGAGGAACCTGTGGGACATCATCAAGCATACCACTATACATATTGTGGAAGTCTCAGAAGTAGGAGAGAAAGGGGCAGAGGAAATACTTGCAGAAATAACAGCCAACTACTTCCCAAATATAATGTAAAATTTAACCCCCATAGTAACCCAAAGAAAATATCACAGAATATGCGAACTCATAGAGACAGAAACTACAGTACTTACCAGGAGCTGAGTGCAGGGGTAATGGGATATTAATGCAAAATGAGTATAAAGTTTCTGTTTGGGGTGAAAGGAGAGGTCTAGTAATGCATGGTAGGGAAGGTAATATAACACTGTAATGTGACAAATCCCACTGAATGGTGTGCTTGGAAGGGGTTGGGATGGGAAGAGATATGTTGTATATGTTTCCAAAATTTAAAAAAAGGAAGAAAGAAAGAGAAACTAAAGAGAGTATGACAATTAAATGCAATAGATGATACTGAATGGGATCTAAGAATGGAATAGAAAAGGACATTGGGGACACAAGGCTTGGAATATAAAATGTAGGATTTACATCAGCATTGGATCTCCTGAACTTGGTAACTGCACTTGGGGTGACTGCATGGGTGAGTGTCCCTGTTTGTAGGAAATATACATGTGTTATATGTTCAGGGAATGTGATGTGTACAAGTCTGTTCAGGTAATCAGGTAAATGGATGGGATAGGGGAATGGGTGGAGTGATGCAATAAATGTAGCAAAATATTGGAATTGGTGAACTGGGTATCTGGAAAGAAGTAGCTGTATGTTGGAGTTCTCTGCATGATGTTTCTGTTATTTTTGCAACTGTCCTGTGGGTTTGAAAGTGTTTCAAAATAAAAGTTACTTTTCCTTAAAGAAGCATGAGAACAAAGTTGAGAATCAGAATTTAACCCAGTAAAAAACATTCTTATTTATTCGAATACTAAGAGTATCATGATAATGACTTAAAGAAATATATACAGTTTGGAATTTGTATTATGTACAGTACTTCCTATGGGATTAGTAAATTCTCCACCCTACCCCCAAATTTTATTATTCTTAGTCGCATTATGTGAAATTAAACCTTTTTAATATGTAATTCAATTCCTGAAATACTTGATTCATATTTTCATTGTCCTGTTTGTTTCCTTTTTAAATAGGAATTATACATGTAGCTTATAATGTTAAGATAGTATCAATTGTTATAGTCTTAGCCATATTATGGTCCTAGTTGTTAAACCAACCAAGCATGTAACATTTTTTATTGTGAACTATAACACATATATAAAAAGTAATAAATTGCAAAGTAAATTGTAACAAGTAGTTATACAACAGATTTCAAAGTTTGGTAATGGGTTACAGGTCCACAATTTCAGGTCTTTCCTTCTAGCTGCTCCAAAACACGGGAGACTAAAAAGATTTTAAATATCAATATAATGATTCAGTAGTTATATCCTTTATTAAATCCTAACTTCTTTGTTAAAACTCCTCCTTCTCCTTGGATCCCTTTCCCAATCTTCAGGGATATCTGGGTTATGCCCATTGTGTTAGTCAGGGTTCTATTGAGAAACAGAACCAACAAGAGAGATCTGTAAATATGAGATTTATAAGGTGTCTCAGGCACCCATGGGAATGGAAGAGTCCACAAACCGTAGGGCAGGCTGTGAAGCTGTGGCTCCGATGAAGGGTCTAGAGCTCCAGAGGAGCAGCTTGCTGGCTGAAGAAACAGTGAGAGTCTCTTCTTCCTTAAAAGCCTTCAACTGACTGGATTATCTCATTGTGGGAGGCACTCCTTAGTTGATCACAGATGTAATCAGCCACAAATGCAATTAACTGACTATGACTTAATAGCCCAGCCTTCGGGTTTATCAACCAGCCACAAAATATCTTTGCAGCCAGTGCCTGCCTAACCAGACAAATGGACATAATCATTTGGCCAGGTAGACAGCAGAACCTAACCATCACAGTCCACCCCTTGTCAATCTGGCAGCTATACACACCACCTTGAAAACATGCTTAATTTCCAAACAGAACACAATAACAAGCATGTGTTTTGCCTAACAATACTCAACTGTTCTGCATACAACCAGAAACGCACTACATCTCTCCAGAATAGGGTGCAAGTCCTATTCACTTGAACTTCATATCCTATGACTTAAATACACTACCATAAAATGAACAATACAACTTACGTCATATGATAAGAAGAAAACAAGATACTTGCTTATGCACAAGTGCAAAACATACTCCTAACAAACAGGGAGGAAATATTCATATAATCACAGTCCTTGCTTCTGTAACTGGTCATGTGGTCAACATTCATATTTATCACTACCTTCTTCTACTACCCATTCTATGTTCCCTTCACCCTCAGCAAGCACTTCGGCTAGCTATGGTTCTTTGCCAGGTAATAAACTTCATTCCTGAAGTTTCTGGCCCATTGGTAGTCTTGGATTGGTTTGTTGCAATTTTCCATTGACTTTAATCACAGGGCATAGTAGTACTAAGAGGCACCCTAGGAGACCTCTTACATTCCAGTAAAACTCTTCAATACCTCCAATTGTGTAGTTGCAGTCCTATTTCCCTTTGATAGTCAGGATCAGTCACCCCACATAGTACAGAAATCCCTTTCCTTGCCTGTTGATTCAGAGGCACAAGAAGCCCAAAGTGGCCACATGGCATGCTTAAACTTCCAGTTCAATGGAATCACTGTTGTGTCTGTCTCCTGGAAGCATTCCTTCTTTTAGAACAGACCTGTAGACCACCAGAGCTTAAGATTTCAGAAACAGGACACAAAAATTTATCTAAGGGGTCATTAGGGGTGATACTGAGTGGTGCCACTTCCATTTCTACCCCTTGATTCCTGGACCCGTGAACCCTGACTCTGGGAGAAATAGCACCTTAGCATGGACTCTGATTCAGAGCATACACAGCTTCTTGGAGAACACTGTTCCAGCCCTGCAAAATACTGCCACCTAGTTGGCACCATAATTGGGTCTTCAGAAGGCCACTCCACTGTTCTATCAACACAGGTGCCTCTGGATGATGTGGAGCATGGTAAGACCAGAGAACTCCATGAGCATGTGCTCATTCCCACATTCATTTGCTATAAAGTTAGGTTCCCTGATCAGAAGCAATACTGTTCGGAATACCATAACAGCAGATAAGACATTCTTTAAATCCACATATGATAAGTTTTTGCAGAAGCACTGTATGCAGGGAACCCAAACCCATATCCAGAGTATGTTTCTACTCCAGTCAGAACAAATTGCTACCCCCTCCATGATGGAAGTGGTCCAATGTAATCAACCTGCCACCAGGTAGCAGGTTGATCACCTCAGAGAATGGTGCCATATCGGGGACTGAGTGTGGGTCTCTGCTGCTGGCAGATTGGGCACTCAGCAATGATCATTGCCAGGTCGGCCTTGGTGAGTGAAAGTCCATGTTGCTGAGCCCATGAAAAACCTCCATCCCTACCACCATGCCAACTTTGTTAATGAGACCACTGGGCAATGGCAGGAGTGGCTGAGGAAAAAGGATGACTTGTATCCACAGAATGGGTTATCTTATACACTTAATTATGAAAACCTTCCTCTGCTGAAATCACCCTCTGGTGAGCATTCACATAGGATACAAATATCCTCAAGTTCTTTGCCCACTCAGAAAGGTGTCTCCACATACTTCTTCGCCAGACGTCTTTGTCACTAATTTTCCAAACATGATCATTCCAAGCCCCTGATCATCCAGCCAAACCATTAGTAACAGCCCATGAATCAGTATACAGACGTACCTCTGGCCAGTTCTCCTTCCAATCAAAATGAGCAACCAGACGCACTGCTCGAAGTTCTGCCCAATGGGAGAATTCACCCTCACCATAATCCCTTAAGGATATCTCTGAATGGGGTTGTAGTGCGACAGCTGTCCACTTTCAGGTGGTCCCTGCATATCATGCAGAACCACCTATAAACCAGACCCAAGTTTTCTCTTCCTCAGTCAAGTGACTGTAAGGAACTCCCCAAGAGGCCATAGTTCTGGTCTGGGAAAGAGAAGGTAATGTGGCAGGAGTGGGGGATAATAGACATCTAGGCTACTTTCTCATGTAACTTACTTGTGCCTTCAGGACTAGCTCAGGCCCCATCTCAAATATACCACTTCCATTTTATGATGGAGTGCTGCTATACAATCCAATTTTATGGCTCAGTGGGTCAGACAACACCCAGCTCATGATAGGCAAGCCAGATTTCATGGTGTAACTTGGTGGCCCATAGTTAAGCGTTCAATATCTACTAAGGCCAAGTAACAGGCTAAAAGCTGTTTCTCAAAAGGAGAGTAGTTATCTGCAGCAGATGGTAAGGCTTTGCTCCAAAATCCTAAGGGTCTGCATTGTGATTTTCCTATTGGGGCCTGCCTAAGGGTTGTTAACAATTTGGGTTAGGGACGTGGAACTGGTTGATATTCTTGGAGAGACTGGAATCTCTGGGTTTCAGGACTTATCCAGCCTAGGACCCACCTGAAGGTTTTAGGTTTCTGAAAAGTAAACTCAGACATGAAACTTTTGTAGAATCTCAAATAGAGTGCTGGGTGATCTTCAGGGTTAAGAAGAATGATGTTGGTTAGGCATTGGCAAACCATGGCAATTAGCAATATCTAGCTGATGCTTGCTTAATTAAGAGTAGCCTCCAGAATAGCCTCTTGATTCTATCTGAACTCTCTTAGCCACAGGTACCTTATTTTGTTATACTTCTTTTACCCCTTTTTGTCAGGAAGGCATTGTCAATCCTATGGTGCCAGTGCCATCAGAGTCATGACCCACACTGCCAGGAACATTCATACCCCTGGACGTCATGATACACATAGTGGGGAAGGTAATGATTTTACTTGCAGAGTTGGGATCAGAGAGAGAAAGGTCACATTTGAGCAACAAAAGAGGTTCTCTGGAAGTAACTCTTAGGCATAATTGTGTGTAGGCTTAGCTTCTCTGCCACAGAAATAAGTTTCAAAAGAGCAAGCCTCGAGATCAGGGGGTTGGCCTATTAATTTGGGAGTCCCTAGTTAAACCTAGCATTTTTATGCATTATGTCTTTTTATACTTACAACCAGCCCAGTGAAAATAGGTATAATGATTCCCCTTGTTTTGTGAACATTATTTCGTCAGTATATACATTGAATATATATATTTAAAAGCTAGTATGATTTAAGGATTAATAGCTTACTACTGCCCACTGTATCTACAAAACATAGTAGGTGCTCAATAAATATTTCTTGAATTTTGGTCTTACCTCTGCCCATTAATCTTGGAAAATTATTTGATCTCTTTAACCTTCAATTTCCTTATCTATCAAAGGAAGAAAGTAAAACAACCCTAAGAGATGAGTGTAAGAGTCAAATTCCATAAGGAATGAAAAGCACTAAACACAATGCCTGGCACATATTAGCATCAAATGAATGTCACTTAATTTATTATTATCATCTCTGATTATATCAGACTATAAAACACTGGTACAGGATAGCATCAGTCATAACTGGATTATGTGGATAAAGCTTCAGAAAATTAAGAATATGTCTGTAACAGAATAGATTTACACATGAAAATCTGTTTCTCATTCAAAATTGAGATGTTCATTCTTACAATTTAAGACAAAAATAAGTACAGCATTTTAAAGTGATAGGAAACTAAAATAATGAGTCTTTTGAAGAAAAAGCAATTCCTTTTCTTTATAAGAAAAATGCTATTTAATGATATTCAAACCAAATTAGCAGACTAACATTTCAGTCATGACTTGATAAGCACTGATGGAAAAATTCTTCTTTATTATCAAAATAAGATGAAAATATCCACACTTGCATGAAACAACTTTCCCCAATATAGATTTAAAACGGTGACTTAGGCCTAAGAGTCACCTCTTTTTGGGGGGGGGGGGGGGGAGGGCAGGACACGGTCCAGAATCAAACCTGAGTTTCCCGCATGGAAGGTATGGTAGGTATTTTTTTTTTTCTGTTTTCGTTTTATTTCTTTTTCTATTGTCTTTTTATTTCTTTTTCTGAATGGATGCAAATAGATATGATGAATATGCAACTAAGTGATGATATTGTGAATTACTGATTATGTTAATTTTTATTTCATTTGTTAATTTTTTCACTTCATAAATAAATTTTTTTAAAAATAATGTGTTTGTATGTTCTTTTGTCAATAAAAATTATTTTTAAAAATGGTGTGAATAGGTGTGCTGGTTTGAAAGGATGTATATACCCTAGAAAAGCCATGTTTTAATCCTAATTCCATTTTGTAAAAGTTACCATTTCTTCTAATCCCTATTTAGTAATGTATGTTTGAAACTGTATATTAGATCATCTCCCTGGAGATGTGACTCAATCAAGAGAGGTTGTTAAACTGGATTACGTGGAGACACGTCTCCAACCATTCTAGGTGGATCTTGATTAGTTTACTGGAATCCTGTAAAAGAGGAAGCATTTAGGAGAAAAGGAGATTCGGAGAGAGCAGAGAAGAACAACTGAGTCTTGAGAAAGCCACAAAAGAGAACGCCTCAGAACCACAAAGAACAGAGTTTACCAGCCAGCAACTTTTGGAGATGAAGAAGGAAAACACCTCCCAGGCAGCTGGAGGGGAAGCTAGCAGATGACGCCATGTTCGACATGTGCCTTTCCAGATGAGAGAGAAACCCTGAACTTCATCAGCCTTTTTGAATCAGGATATCTTTCCTCGGATGCCTTAGATTGGACATTTCTATAGACTTATTTTAATTGGGATATTTCCACGGCCTAAAAACTGTTAACTAGCAACTTACTAAATTTCCCCTTTTTAAAAAGCCATGCCATTTCTGGTATATTGCATTCTGGCAGCTAGCAAACTAGAACATCTGGTATAAAATATTTTTGTGAATGAAAAATAAGTACATTCAACAAAATATGCAGTCTATAGAAAATACTGCAATAACTGACTCTGACAGTAGTTAAAAGCAAAGTCAAATTCCAGTTATTAGTAGGAACTTAATTGGATCATGATTTCTTAAACTTTCGAATCTTTGCACCAATGAGAACTAATTTCTACTGCTACAATTCCCTTTGAATTGAGAACAAATATCTTTCTTATAGTTTAGAAAATACTGAACCCCTTAAAATAAGACTGGAGATAAGCAATTTTGGCAACAAGAGTTGATGTCATGAGATTTCTTTTATGACAAGGTGATTGACTCAGATATATAAGACTGGATGTTAGAAATTTATAGGATAAGAGAAATTACAAGAAAGCTATTTTAAAACCTGAAGGAGACTTTAGAGTTCATTTTACAGAAGAAACAAAGCAGAGTGGCTGTCATGATCAGGTTCATGTGTCAACTTGACCAGCTGGTCGTCTGGTCAGCAAGTGCTGGCCTGTCTGCTGCTATGAGGGCATTTCATGGACCTAAATCATGATTATGTTGGCTGCATCCACAGCTGATTGCACTTGTAATCAGCTAAGCAACGAGTGATGCTTATTCTAATCACCAGAAGGCTTTTGAGGAGGATTCAGAAGAGACAGTCTCTCTTCCTGCTTCAGTCAATGAACCTATACTATGGAGTTCATTCATACCCTTCATCAGAATCATCAGTTTCACAGCCTGCCCTAAGGATTCTGGACTCTTCCATTCCTACGGTTGTCCAGCCAGCCTCTCCTGAGAGATTGTTGCAGTCCTTCATCAAAGTCACCATCTTGTGGCCTGCCCTACAGACCTTGAACTCTACATTCCCATGGTTACATGAGACACTTTTACAAATTTTATATCTACAGCTATCTCCTGCTGATTCTGTTTCTCTAGAGAGCCCTAGCTAATACAGCTTAGTACCAGGAGTGGTTCTTAAGAAACAGAATCTTAAAAATGAGTTTTTACAATTGATTTTGTACTCTGACTCAAAGGCACTAAGGGTTCTGTCTCCCATAATCAGAATGACACTGTCAATCCATAGGGTGAGTTGGCAAAAGAGACAGTCAAAATATCATCATTGGATTCTCCTAATGCTTCGCTTGTAAGAAATCAGGCTCTGAGGGATAATATTTTTGACACCTTTATAGAGTTTTGTGGAAACAGGAGGTATGGAAATGTTGGCTGGTTGTTGTTAGATATGCTGTATACGTTAATGAAGGAAAGGGATGGGCTGAAGGCTTCAAATGAGCAGCTTACATGCATGTTATATGACAGACGTAAATGTTTCTATGAGCGCCCTGAAGGAAAATCTTATTTCCTATAGCCGTAGACTTGGAATCTCTGAAAATCAGACTCAGAATCTTACTGTTAGAGTAGCAACTTTGTAACCAAGAAATCAGGATCTCAGGGATAATTTTAATTAGTAAATTGTTATATAAAAAATCCTTTTTGCTTTCTGGAATGTTGGAGTAGACAGGAAAATATCTGAGATCTCTGAATTGTAGTCCAGCTGCCTTAATATCTGAAATGAGTATAAAAAGCCCTTATTCTGTGCTTTTGTGATTGTAAGAGCTCATCATTCCCTCATAGAGCAAAGGCCCTAATGCTAATGAAGTCAGCTATTAACTACTTTTCCTTTTGGTTTACACCTTTAATACTGAAGTGATAGCTCTGCCTCACCTCCTTTAAACTTACAAATGTTAATTATAACACTTGTCTCCTTTTCTGCTTTGAACTTACTATCTGAAATGACCTCATCTCCCCTTGCTAAAATCCTTAAAAACCTTGAACCCCCTAAACTCAGGTAGACAGATTTTGGGCCGTTAGGCTGTCTGCTCTCCTGCTACATGTGTAGTAATAAACTCTTTCTCTGTTTGAAACCCCAGTGTCTCAAGAATTGATTATTGAGTGCATTGGGCAGAAGAATCCACAGCCTTTGTCCAGCGACAATTTTACAACATAAACTTAAATCTCAATCTTGCATGGTGTCTGCCATTAAAGTGAGAGCATTGATGGGAAAGCAGTGGGACCCTGAAAAATGGGATGGTAACATACGGATTGATAATGATGCCGGTGGAGAGGTGGAAACCCTAGGTCATGCTGAGACTTTTCTAGATCACCCTGTAATAATCTGTCCTGAAGACATAGCTGCTCTACCTCCATCCTGCCCTAAGGAGTCGGCCACCCAACCTCCACCTGAAGGGATTAGCCCCAGAATGATTAATCATGTTTCACCAGACAAAACTGCAAATGAATGCCTGAAGTAAATGGCTTGAAAGATACTTCTAATTCTTTTCATGACACCCCCCCCCCCATTTCTTCCAGATGTATAACTAGACTAAAGTCCCAACAGGCCCCAAAAGGTGAGGTACAAAGTGTCACCCATGAGGGGTACATTATACTCCAAAAGAACTGCAAGAGTTTTCCAATTTATATAGACAGAAATCAGGGAAGTATGTGTGGCAATGGATTTTAAGGCTGTGAGAAAATGGTGGGAGGAATATAAAGCTGGAGTGATAGAACAGTGGAATGGCTTTTTGAAAACTCAATTACAGTACCAACTGTGTGGCAATACCTTGCAGCGCTCAGGTGATGTGCTACAGGGGGCTGTTTATGCTCTGAATCAGTGTCCACTGTATGGTGCTGCTTCTCCCACAGCCAGGATCCATGGGTCCAGGAACCAAGGGGTAGAAATGGGAGTGGCACCACTCACTATTACCCCTAGTAATTCACTAGGAAAATTTTTGCTTCCTTTCCCTGAGACCTTGAGCTCTGCTGGTCTGCAGGTTTTAGTTCCAGAAGGGGGAGCATCCACCAGGATAAACAACAATCATTCCATTGAACTGGAATCAAAGACTGCCACCTGGTCACTCTGGGCTACTCATGCCCCTGGATCAACAAGCCAAGAAGGGGATTACTTTACTTGGCTGGGGTGACTGATCCTGACTTTAAGGGGGAAACAGGACTGCAACTACACAATGGAAGCAAAGAAGAGTTCTCTTGTAAACAGGAGATCCCCTAGGGTGTCTTTTAGTACTACAATGCCCTGTGATTAAAATCAATGGAAAATTGCAACAACCCAATCCAGACAGGACTACCAATGGGTCTGAAACTTCATGAATGAAGGTTTTGGTCACCCCACCAGGCAAAGAACCAGGGCCACCTGAAGTGCTTGCTGAGGGTAAAGGGAACATTGAGTGGGTAGTGGAAGAAGGTAGTGATAAATAAGAACTACACCATGCGATCAGTTAAAGAAACAAAGACTGTAATGCTGTTTTGTTCTTGTTATAGTATTTAAGTTGTAAGATATCAAGCTTAAGAATGAATATTACCCAAGGATTTGCACCCTATCCTGGGGAGATTTAATGTGTTGCCAGTTGTACATGGGACAGTTGAGTATAGTTAGATGAGGGAAAATGTGTCTGCTATTGTTTTCCATTTACAGATAAAGTTTTCCATTTACAGATTAAGTATGGTTTAAGGTGATGTGTATAGTTGACAAGTTGACAAGGGGTGGACTGTCATGGTCAGGTTCATGTGTCAACTTGGCCAGCTGGTGGTAGCTGGTTATCTGTTTGGGCAAGCGTTGTCCTATCTATTGCTGTGCTGGTTTTTCTAATTTATGTATGTACCCTAGAAAAGCCATGTTTTAATCCTAATCCCATTTTATAAATCCAGACATTTCTTCTAATCCCTATTCAGTACTGTATATTTGAACCTGTAATTAGATCATCTTCCTGGAGATGTGACTCAATCAAAAGTGGTTGTTAAACTGGATTAGGCAGAGATGTGTCTCCACCCATTCAGATGGATCTTGATTAGTTTACTGGGATCCTAGAAAAGAGGAAACACATTGGAGAAAGCTAGAGATTCTAGAGAGCAGAACGACAGCCACGAGAAACAGAAAGTCCACCAGCCAGCAACCTTTGGAGATGAAGAAGGAAAATGCCTCCCAGGGAGCTTCATGAAAAGAAGCCAGGAGAGAAAGCTAGCAGATGACACCATGTTTGCCACATGCCTTTTGAGAGAGAAACCCTGACACTGTGCCTTCTCACCTGAGAGAGAAACACTGAACTTCATCGGCCTTCTTGGACCAATGTATCTTTCCCTGGATGCCTTAGATTGGACATTTCTATAGACTTGTTTTAATTGGGACATTTTCTGGGCCTTAGAACTGTAAACTAGCAATTTTCTAAATTCCCCATTTTAAAAGCCATTCCATTTCTGGTATATTGCATTCCGGCAGCTAGCAAACTATAACAGTTGCTATGGACTTCATGGACTTAAGTCATGATTATGTTGACTGCATCCATAGCTGATTATGTTTGTAATCAGCTAAGGGGAGTGTCTCCTGCAATGAGTGACAATCTAATCATTGGAAGTCCTTTGAGAAGGATTCAGAAGAGACACTCTCTCTGCCTCCTTCAGCCAGCAAACCTCTCATGTGGAGTTTGTCCAGACTCTTCAGCAGAGTTGTCAGTTTCACAGCCTACCCTAAGGATTTTGGACCCTTTCATTCCTATGGTTGTCCAGTGGACCCTTTCATTCCTATGGTAAGGTTCTAAGGTCTGCCTACAGACCTTAAGGTTCTAAGGTTGCCCAGCCAGCCTCTCCTGAGAGTTCGTTGTGGACCTTCATCAGAGTTACCAGCTTGTGGCCTGCCCTACAGACCTTGGACTCGACATTCCCATGGTTACATGAGACACTTTATAAATTTTATATCTATGGATATCTCCTGCTGATTCTGTTTCTCTAGAGACCCTAGCTAATATTAGACCCCAGCTAATGAGTGGCTAAGGTCTTTAAGTACCTAAAGCTGTTGAGCTGTGTCCCAGCAGTCTTGATTCTTGAAGATGATTGTATAAAGATACAACTTTTGCAATGTGACTGTGTGATTGTAAAAACCTTGTGTCTGATGCTCCTTTTATCCAGAGTATGGAGAGATGAGTAAAAAAATATGGATAATAAGTAAATAAATAATAGGGGAGATAAGGGGTAAAATAAATTAGGTAGATGGAAATATTAGTGGTCAATGAGAGAGGGGGGTAAGGGGCACAGAGTGTATGAGTTCTTTCTTTTTATTTCTTTTTCTGGGTGATGCAAATGTTCTAAAAAATGATCATGGTGATGAATACACAACTTTGTGATGATATTGTAAGCCACTAATTGTACACAACGTATGGAATGCATGTGTGTAAAGATTTTAAATAAAGATTAGATATATAACCTTAATCATATATGAGATACATATACAAACATGAATATGTAACATAGATAAGAAGTAAAATATGTGATTCCATCTAAATTTTTTTTTTAATCTTTTCACATTTTCTTTGCCAGGCATGTTCTTGCTTTCCTAATGATCTTCATTCACCAAAGAACTATACTGGCCAAGTTCCCAGGCATAACCCAATCGATGTTGACTTGTTCAACCTGTTTTATGGTGGCGAAAACTTGACAGGAAAGCATCTTATAAAAATACTCTGAATAATCAAATTTTACAGTTAGTTTAAAAATTGGTGAGTGTAGAGCCAGCAAGACAAAATCAACCTGACTTTGTTGCCCACAGTCACCACCACTGTAGCTAAAAATGATATTGCTGTCTAGCTACAACTCTTAATATTTTTATCCTCCTAATCTGTGTTACCAATTCTGTGAATAAACAAATTCCTAAAGCATGTAAGAATCAGACTGGGGTGGGGAGGGGGGATGGTTTGGTTAAGGAAAAAGTAACAAATAAAGTCAAGGCCTATGCCCTGACCATAGCTCAGATGTTTGAAAAGTCTCAAGTCTGGTCACAACAGCCTCTTGTTCATCCAAAAAGAGATACACAATAAAACTTTAAAATCTTTGTTTCAACTGCCTCACCAGAGTCAAGCAATTCCCTCATAGGAAGTTGGAACTGGAGGCGATCAGGGCATATGGTGTATTTCCAGGCCTTAAGGAAACCAAGAACCTAGTTAGATTCTGAGCAACAAAAGCAAGTTGGGAGACTTTTTAAAGGAGGATAAATTGCCAGTACAGCAAGTGTTATCACTAAAAACCTAGAATGGAAAGGACTGTTTAAAAAGTTGAAAAAGGGATCAAACTTTGACTAGAGATATGAATGAAGCTGATCTGGGTAGGACTAAGATAAATCAGAATACAGGGTAGGATGATATCATCCATATTTTAAAATGTCAATTTCTGTGTGCGACTAAAGGGAGAGATGTTTACTTGATGCAAAATCTATATTTACCTAATTTAACTTGTATGGTCAGTTTAGTCAAACATCTCTAACTACAAGGAATCTTGAACAGGGTATGAGATCTTGTTGGTATGTCCAGGTTAGTGTGATGTCCCAATATATCCCAGAGTAATTTGGGCAGTGAATAAAGAAATATTTACAAAGTTCCTTTGGGGGACTGGGGAAAAAGGAGGAAATATTCAACTTCCCCATTTGAAGAACTCCAGATATTCTTTTGCAAACAGTGGAGACAACCAATTCAAAAGGCTGAGCCCTCCCTCGATTTTGGGGCTCACCCCTATGAAACTTATTCCTGCAAAGGACAGCTAAGCCTACTTAATATTAGGCCTAAGAGTCATCCCCAGAGAACCTCTTTTGTTGCTCAGATGCGGTGTGGCCTCTCTCTCTAAGCCAAGTTGGCAGATGACCTCACTGCCCTCCCTCCTAGGTGGGCCATGATTCCCAGGGGTGTAAATCTCCCTGGCAATATGTGACAGAACTCCCGGGATGAGCCAGGACCCAGCATCATGGAACTGAGAAAGCCTTCTTGACCAAAAGCAGGAAGAAAGAAATGAGACAAAATAAAGCCTCAGTGATTGAGAGACTTCAAACCAAGTCAAGTAGTTACACTTGTACATTATTTGGATATCCCTTTTTAGTTTATGGTATATTAGAGTGGCTGAAGGAAAGCACCTAAAGCTGCTGAGCTGTGTTCCAGTAGCCTTGATTTTTTTAAGACAATTGTATAACAATACAGCTTTTACAATGAGACTGTATGATTGTGAAAACCCTTTCTCTGATGCTTCTTTTATCCAGAGTATGGACAGATGAGTAAAAACATGGATAAAAAATACATAAATAATAGGGGGGAATAAGGGTAAAATAAATTGGGTAGAATGAAATACCAGTGGTCAATGAAAGGGAGGGATAAGGAGTATGGGAAGTATGAGTTTTTCTTTTCTCTTTTTATTTCTGTTTTCTGGAGTGATGTAAATGTTCTAAAAATGAGCATGCTGATGATACTGTGAGTCACTGATTGTACACCATGTATGGACTGTGTGCTGGTCTGAAAGGATGTATGTACCCTAGAAAAGCCATGTTTTAATCCTAATCCCATTTTATAAATCCAATTGTTTTTTCTAATCCCTATTCAGTAGGGTATGTTTGAATCTGTAATTAGATCATCTTCCCGGAGATGTGACTCAATCAAGAGTGGTTGTTAAAGTGGATTAGGTGGAGACGTGCCTCCGCCCATTTCGGTGGGTCTTAAATTAGTTTACTAGAATCCTATAAAAGAGGAAACATTTTGGAAAAAGCTGGAGATCCAGACAGAGCAGAGAATGCCACAGCACCACGAGGCAGAGAGTCTACCAGCCAGTGAGTTCTGGAGATAAAGAAGGAAAATGCCTCCTGGGGAGTTGGAGATGAAGCTAGCAGATGACGCTGTGTTCGCCATGTACCCTTTCAGCTGAGACAGAAACCTGACCATGTTTGCCGTGTGCCTTTCCACTTGAGAGAGAAACCCTGAACTTCATCGGCCTTCTTGAACCAAGGTTTCTTTCCCTGGATGCCTTAGATTGGACATTTCTATACACTTGTTTTAACTGGGACATTTTCATGGCCTTAGAACTGTAAACTAGCAACATATTAAACTCCCCTTTTTAAAAGCTATCCTGTTTCTGGTATATTGCATTCTGGCAGTTAGCAAATTAGAACAGACTGTGTTTGAAGACCTGTCAATAAAAATATTTAAAAAAAAATAAAATAACAAAAAGAAACTAGTATGGAAAATCCTAAGCTTAGCCAACTTTTTCATATTTAAAAAAGTAAGTGGAGAAAGGATTATGGGAAGATGATGAGATGATGACTTTAAACCCACACTTTCTCTAATTTAAGGGGGAAAAAAGGAAGCAGAAATGTCCATTGCATGAATCCTTTTATTCTGGTTTGTTGGGCTATGAATCCATTAAAGTGAATCTATCCTACAGTAAAGTCAATAAATAGCTTAGTCAGGAATATTCTTCCTTCTTCCAAAGAAAAAGCAGATGATAATATCTAACATTTATAAAACACTACTGTGTGCTAGAAATGAACACTTCATAAAGACATACTATAAAATGCATTTAATGTACACAATCCTATAAAATGGGTATTATTATCCCCATTTTACAGCGGGAAACCTGAGGCACAGAGAGGTCAAACATCAAGCCAATGACAGAGCCAGAATATGAGCCCAAGTCGCTTGGCCCCAGAGTCCATCAGGCTCTTAGCTACCAAGTTCTTCTTTCTTATGATTAAGCAAGTTAGCTTTTTTTTAAATTAAAACTATATAAAGAATTGGGCAGGCAACGGTGACTCAGTGGCAGAGTTCTTGCCTGCCATGCTGGAGACCCAGGTTCGGTTCCCAGTGCCTGTCCATGTAGAAAAAAAAAAACCTATATAAAGAATTATATAAAGCTTCTACCACCACACCCTGGAAGATTTTTCTATTTCCTTTTTGGCTCATTACACGGGCTGATTAGAAGCCTCAAAATACATTAAACAGAAATGACATATATCTATATGAGTATACAAATTTTACCCTTCCCCCCCAAAAAAGGTATTTGTGTATGTTTATGTGTGTGTGCACATACGTGTATATACATACGTTCTTTAACTCACAAGTTCTCTCATATAAATTCTGAAGGCCTTAAGGAAAAAGTGACAGTATTAGCAATTATTCTTCTCCTTTGCTCTCCTCAGGGTTGAGCTATTTTTGGTTTAGAAAAAAAGTTGGCCTGAAATTATGTATTATCAAGAATATAAAGATTCTCAGATAAAGACCTTTTACCCTTATTCAAGTTTACTCATTTTTCAAGTAGAAAAACTAATGGAACCAAAACGTAAACATTTTCATGATGCTGACAAAAAGGCCCCCTGCAGAAGCAACTAAAGAAAAACTGCACTGAGTATCCCATTTTAAGGTCTAAACTATTTACAGAATTCTCTCTTCCACAGGACCTGTAACTTAAGCATTTATGGGTCTGTAGAACGTGATGAATGGATGGAGGAATACAAAAGTGCATGTTTATTTTCATTTTAGGACAAAATATCAACTTCTCCATTAAACCTGGGATTCTTATCACCAGGCAAAGTAGACTAAAACTTCTTCCACTGAAGTTGAAACACAACTCTGCAGCCTCAGCAGAGCATAATCTCTTTTCATCTGGAAAGTTGTGTTGGGTTCTTCAAGATCACCCCACATTTTGAGATTTGCTAGGATTCACAGGACTTAGCAAACAGTTGCACTCATGGCTAAAATGTATTACAGTGACATAATAAGGATACACAGTCAGATCATATGGGAAGAAGATACAACAGAGTCTGGCAGAATCCACTGCAGGATTCTTTATGCTCTCTCCCTCCCGTGAGCAATCACAGAGCAAACCCTTCAGGCAGCAACAAAAATGTAGCACTGTTTCTGCTGAAAGAAGCCCATTAGAAACACAGTATCAAAGTTTTCATTGGGAGTTAGTCACATGGGCACCCTCTACCTAGCATATACCAAAATTCCAGTCTCCTAGAAGGAAACCAGGTGTTCAATATAAACCATAATGTTTGCATCAACAATGTAGGCACAGTGAATCATAAATTAACTGTTGTGAATCAAGTTCCCTGATGCCAGCCAGGAAACAATCTTATATGCATGGCTTTCTAAGGATAGCAGTCTCAAACCCGTCTGTTAAAAAAAGGAATAATGATAATAACTACTTCATAGCTACCAATATTATCACAGTATGTTATTCTCATGGTATTGTTATCCAGTATAGCAAGACATGCAAGAAACATGACCTAAAGGTCAATGGCTGACAGTTATGAGAAGAGGATATTACAGATAATATAGAACTTGAACTTAAACTTAAAACTTAAACTTCAACCAGCAGTAACTTTAGAGGTAAAACTCAACCATCTCGAATTAAGGGAATATAGATTCCATCCTGCCTCTGTAAAATATGTGGGAGGTTTAAAATGCTTTATCATTATAGAGTGACATCATGATTAAGTTTAAATGCTCAGATATGGTATAACGGAAACAGCATCTCCACTTCTAAAATTTAAGTAAAAATTTATGAAGGCAGACTTCCTGGAACATTCTCATTTCATCTATAACATGAAATGAAGCAGAAAATGAACTCATTCTAAAAGTTTATTAGAGAACCAAAACGTAAGCAGGAACCATTCACCAATCCGTTTAAAAATTAATGCACTTTCCAATTCTTACTACTTATAATCTAAAATGAAGTAAGGGTAATGAAATTTGAAGTTCAGAATGGTACATATTTAACATAGATTGACTTTTGCAAGGTAATCCTACTTTTCCAATGATGTACCTAAACGGTACCCACAGCTAGGTTATAAGCAAAATGACACAAAATGGACAGATTACTCATGAAAACATTGGGACTCTGGCTCTCAAGTAAAGGTAAGAACCTAAAAAATTCTGTTTTAATATTAATTCTGCAAACACTATTTTGTTTACTTGTTATACCACCAACTCATGACTTCAACTATTTCTCTACATTTATACAGAATAGCCCTATAATGGATCTACCAAATGCCGTTCCAACTTTCCTCAATTTCACTGATGATGAACCCAAGTAAAGCCTAGAGACCATATAAAGGATTAAGTTACAGATTTTTTTTTTATTTGCCAAGTTTATAATTCAACAATGAAAAGTAACATTTGCTTGCTTAGGAACCAAAAGAAATTAGATTTAGTCTATTTTAAATAAATCATGTTAAGGATACTGAAGTTATAAGGCAATATGACGAATAGTCTTTAACTGTGGGGATTTAACCTTGTCCCAAGTCAGTTTCTGTGTAATAGCTCTGTAATGGACTGCAACATGAGGTTTTTATTTATAAGTCTACTGAAACTTTCTACTCTGTCCTGCCAACACAAACTAGAATTAAGGTCCATTAGAGCAGCCATAGCTAAGTTGTTCACCACTGTGTGTTAACACTGTAGGGCTCCCACTGTCTGGCACATTATGGGCAACAATTTTAACTCCCAATTCAAGTTTTTCTTTCTCCTGATTTCCCTCCTCTATTTAATTGTCTCTAATATATAAGTGTCCTTTGTTTTAAGCTTCTTTAAGTCATTTTATGTAAAAATGGTATATCTTAACCACCACAAATACAATACTGAATAGTTGATAGATGGGCTAACAAATAAAGCGGCAAGAAACATTTTCAGATACACATACTAACTCAGGATAAGCATTACATTTTTAAACACAGAATTGAAGTCATTTTAAAATACTTTCCAAATTCTGATAAATCTAGATTGATATGATATATCTAGTTCATTTGAACATATCTGGTTTCCTTACAGAAGATATATTTTAAGTCCTAAATATGTACATGACATTATAAAGGGAAATACTGGTTACTACTCACTTTATAAAATATCACAAGTTGTTTTTAATAGCCAATACTAGTACTTTAAAAACAAAATTTATCCTCAAAAATTGCATTTACATATAGCTTGGAAGTATTATTTTACACTGAAGTAAAACAAGAAATTATTTTATGTTAATTTGAGTTATGCTATACAATGTATGCCACACAGAGAGTGTAGGTTTTTCTAGCAAAATAGCGAAGGAAAAAATGTTTACATATAAATTATTTATAAACTTAGTCATCATACAACTACATAAAAAAATATCTGTGTATTTTAGCCCATAATTATATACAGTTGAAAGTGTAATTTTATAATATGAACATAAGTTGGTAAAAGTTATCACAAAAATCTTTGCCATTGCTATAACTGTACTACAAATTTAAATTTGTATAGATATTGGAAATTATTTTACTTTTAGATACTTAATTTCAAGGAAGAACCAACAGGAAAAGGCTGTTTTCCCTGCTTCTCTTTATAAAGCTAAAATCATTTACAGAAAGCCTTATATACATTTACTCATGCCTAGAAACTGTTACAGAAAACAGAAATTATATACTGAGCTATCAATTAACTTTTTAGTAAAGAATGAAGGCCACTGCAATATTTTTCCAATGGTTCCCACCACATTTGGGGAAAAAAACCTAAACTCTAACATGGCCTATGTAAAAATCAACATAAGGCTGGGCCTCTCTGACCTCAACCCTCATCTCTCCTTCACTGCTTTGCTAAACTCCAGCCACACTGGCTCTATTTCGACAACACACGAAGCTTATTCTCATCTCTGCACCTCTTGTTCTGCAGCCTAGAAGACTCTTGCAGATCTTCCACAAACGAGATCCTCCTCATCCATCATGCAGATCTCACCTCAAATGTCACTCCTTCAGAGAGGCATTATGGCTCCCCCCACCCCAAATAATTTCCATATGCATGTGGCTCCCCCATCATTTTCTATTTGACATCCACATTATTTGCTGCATTTACCACTCTCTAAAATTATCTTATTTAACTATATAATGGCTAATCCCTCTTCAGAATTTAACTTCTTTGAGAATAGGGACCTTACTTATCTTGTTTACTACAGTCTCCTAAGGAGTTCAAATGAATATACTATTAAACACGCAGGCTGCTATGAAGATTTTGATCATTTATAGCCATTTTATCACATTAGATTTCTCTCACAGGTTTCTTCCATTTTCATACCCACTAGCACCTAACATAAGAGAACTAATTAACAGTGAGAATCATGTACAAAAAAAGTAAACAATAACTATACAGTCAGTTCAAAGACTGACCCCAGGTTTCAGAATTATTTATGTTTTTAAATTGTATTCTGACCCTACCTATCAACATTAGTAACAATAAGCAAATTTCTAATTATATTTAAAGTAAAACTATGAAATAAAAATTAACATTTATGAGTAATGCACATTCATGCAGATCATGAAGTACATATGATAAATAGAATATAATTTTGAAATAAAACAAACATCATTTTCTGATTTACTACATAGTTTAGATATCAGCCACTGTGTACAATTTAATTTTATCTCCAAATAAGGAAACCATGTTCAAAGAATTAAAGGAGAGTATGATGACAATGATTCATAAAACAGGGACTCTCAATAGATTTTTTTTTTAAAAAAAGGAATCAAATAGTAATTTCAGAGTTGAAAAGTGCAAGCAAAATTGAAAATTCACTAGCAGATTTGACATGGCAGAAGGAAGAGTCAGTGAACTTGAGGATGTTTAAGTAGAAATTGCCAAATCTGAAGAACAAGAAGAAAAAAAAGATGAACAGAGCTTTACAGATTTAGGTATCCCATTAATTGTATCAACATACATGTATGAGAGTCCCAGAACGAGAGGAGAGGAAGAAAAGGACAGAAATAATATCTGAAGATAATATTTGCATAAATACTAGTCAAAAACTTTCCAATATCCCTCATGAACACAGACACAAAAATCATCAACAACACTAGCAAACCAAATCCAACAACACAAAACAAGAGGGATTTATCCCAGGAATTTGTTTATCGAACAAATAAAGTATAAGTAGTGATTATTCTGATATAACATCTGTATCAATGTACAGAACACATTAACAGAATAAAGAACAAAAGCCACATAGTCATCTCAACAGACTCTAATGCGACCAATCACACCAACTCGTCTGGGACTGGGTAGGTTTCCCAAGACACAGGGCTACAACCAAAAAGGCCCTGGGAAAACAGTGACAAATAGTCATACCAATAAGCACAGAAAAAGCATTTAATAAAATCCAATAACCATTCATGATAAAAATTCTTAATAAACTAGAAAAAAGGACAGAAGTTCCTCTATCAAACACACAGTATCAACAACAACAACCAAAAAAAAAACCCTACAGTCAGCATTACACTTAATGGTAAAAGACTGAATTCACTGCCTCCTAGCAATTGGAAAGGAAGAGAGGGAAGGGAGTGAGGAATTAGATGCATTCAGCATCAGAAAAGAAAAGCAAAATTGTCATTTGTACATTTCTATGTACACTGTACACAGAAAATCCTTAGGAACCCACAAAAAACTACCAGAACTAATACATGAGTGCAACAAGGTCACAGGATACAAGATCAACATATAAAAATCAATTGCATTTCTACACACTAGCAACAAAAATCTTAAATGAAATTTAAAAAACAATTCCATTCACAATAGCATCAAAAAGAATACACAGGAGAAATAACTGAACAAATAAAGTATAAGTAGTGATTATGGCGTCACTACACTGTGAACGTAATTAGCACCACTGCACTATATATTCAAATGTGGTAAAAACGGATAATTTTAGGTTGTTCATATTTTACTAGAATAAAAATTTTAAAAAAATAGGACTGGACAACACAAACAGGGAACCCTAATGCAAACCATGGGCTATAGTTATTAGTACCATCACAATTATTCTTTTATCAACTTCAACAAAAGTATCACACTAATGCAAGGTGTTAATAATAAGGGAGGTATACGGGAACTCTGTATTTTCTGTACAGTTCTTCCGTAACCTACAACTTCCCTAATTAAAAAAAAAAACCATAAGGCTTGTACACTGAAAATTATAAAACATTGCTAACAAAAGTCTATAAATAAAGAAAAATTTTCATGTTCATTGGAAGACTGGATATTTTTAAGACAGCAGTTCTCCCCAAATTAACCTACAGACTCAAAGCAATCCTATCAAAATTCCAGGACATTTTTTGCAGAACCTGGTAAGTTGACCCTAAAATTCTTATACAGAACCCAGAACAGACAAAAAGTTTTTAAAAATAAGAAAAAAATTAAAGAACTGATACTACCAGGCTTCAAAACTTATCATAAAGAACAGTAATAAGGACAGTGTTACTAGCATTAAAGGATAGACATATAGATCAATGGAACAGAACTTATGAGTCCAGAAATAAATTCTTATATTTATGCTCAACTGATTTTTTTCACAAAGGTGCTAAGGTAATTCAATGGGGAAGCAACAGTCTTTTCAGCAGATGGTGCCAGGACAATCTACACGCAAAAACTGAATTTCAACCCTTACTTTATATTACACACAAAAATTAATTTAAAATAGATCATAAATAAATCTAAATAAAAGAGCTAAAACTATAAAACTTTGAGAAGAAAACAAAGGAGAAAATTCTCAAAAGACCTTGGCAAAGAGTTCTTATATACATCAACAAAAGCATGATCTAAAAAAGAAAAAAGTTGCTAAGACTTCCTCAAATTTTAAAACTTTGCACTTCAAATGACCCCACTAAGAAAATGAAACCAACGGCTCATCATCTGAAAAAAATACTCAATATCATGAGTCATTAAGAAAATGAAATTAAAACTACAATGAAAAAAGAAAACATATGTCTACATAAAGACTAGTATGCAAATGTGTAAGCAGTATTATTCACAATAGTCAAAAACTGGAAACAAAACAAATGACCATCACCTGGTGAATAAAAAAAATGTGATGTACATAGGAACACTATTCCACAATAAAAAGAAACAAAATACTGACACATGCTACAATATATACCAAGTTCCACAACATTATGCTAAATGAAAGAAGCCAGATGCAAAAGACTACATATTGTCTGACTCCAGGTATATGAAATATTCAGAAAAGGCAAATCTATATAGACAGAAGGCAAATCAGTGGCTGCCTAGGGCAGGGGTGGGATTAACTGAAAATCAGCTTCAGAGAATTTTTGGAAGCAATGGAAATGTTCTAAAACTGGCTTGTGGTAATAATTTCACAATTCCATATATTTACTAAAAACCGTTGAATCACACTCAAAATGGATGAATTTTTGGTATGTGAATTACACCTCAAGAAGCTGTTTTTTCTAAAAAGTGTACATACTCAAGAGAAATGCCCACACAAAAATTGTACACAAATGTTCACAGAATTATTCATAATAACCAAAAAGTGGAAACAATCCAAATTATCCATCAACTCACGAATGGGTCAATAAAACTTAATATATCCATACAATGGAATATTACTCAACAGTAAACAGAAATGAAATAATGATGCATGATACCACATGAATGAACTTTGAAAACATTATGATGAGGTGAAATAAACCAGACACAAAAGACCACATACTGTATGACTTCATTCATATGCAATGGCCACAACAAGCAAATATATATAGCGAGAGTAGATTAGTGGTTGCCAGGAACTGGGAGCTTTGGGGGGAAATGAGGAGTGACTGTTAATGAATTCCGGGTTTGTTTTTAGAATGATGAAAATGCTCTAAAATTTATTAAGCCGTGGCTGCAAAACTCTCTGAATATACTAGAAACCATACAATTGTACATTTTAAATCAGTGAATTGTATGGTCCTGTGAGTAGGTAAAGCCATCAACAGTGGCAGGCCCTGCCACAACCACAACAACCAATCAAAGAACTGATCATCTGTTGACTTAGGATAGAAAAATCAGTAAAAGGCAAATTCTTTTCTACCACACTCAAACTGCTTATTTTGTAAATAAGTATTGTTGAATGAGGGGCAATGATTAATCACTGCAATTAGTTGTCATTAAGTTTAAAAACACATTGACATTAAATATCCAAATTTCAAATGATCAAGATATTTCCATTTTCTACTTTACGTGTTTAACTACTAGACCCTGTGCCAAAAGTATTCAGGTGAGCACACTATAAACTACAATGCACTATAAAAACTTTAATTCCTAACTTTCTTCAAATGTAATTCAATAGTTTTCAATCTCATATAAAGTCTTCTGCCTTTTGAAAAACGTCTGAAATGTAAATACGTGACATTCTTCCGAGATTCTGGCACTGGAAAAAATGTATAATTTATCCTTCAACAGAGACTCACAGATAAAAAGAAAATCTGGTTACCAAAAATACGATTACTGCTGTCTCATCTCTGGATTAAAATTTAAACACAGAGCTAATGTAAACGTTCACGAACAGCAGAAAGAGGGGAAATTTTAGTTTTACTTTTACTTACTCATTTAGTCAAGTACTAAGAACTTGAAAGCTATTCTGCATCGAACCTAACTCCCAGAAAAGGAAAGCCTAGGATGCTGGTACATAAAAAATATTAGAAACAGTGCAATCTAGATTACTCTTCGTGTTACGGAATATGTTTTCTGTCCTTTATTGACCCGAAAAGAAAACTGTCTAACTCGCTCAAGAGAAGGGGTTCGCAAGGCTGCTCCGGGCAGAGCGAAGTGCTGAGCCCTGCCAGAACCTTACGGTTCTCCCTCCCCGCGCCTCCAGAAAACCAGTAGCTCCGTCCCAGAGGGTCAGATTCGTAAGGAGAGGATCCAGGAGGCGGTCGCTGGATGTGCGCGTTCCGGAGCCCGTTTTTGTTTTGTTTAAAAAACAGATTCCGATCAGAGCCAGCCCTCCCTACCCCCACCCCACCCCCCCGGGAATTGGGGGAGGCGACAGCAGGGGGCCGGCGAGGAGACCGAGAATAAAAGAACAACCGAGCACAACCTGCCGCGCAGACTAAGGGCGGAGAGAAGGAAAGGTAGAGGCGGCGAAAACGCCAGACGGGAAAGAAAACTCATCTCGGGCCCTCCACG
The DNA here is from genome assembly GCF_023851605.1 of Tamandua tetradactyla. Taxonomy (NCBI): domain Eukaryota; kingdom Metazoa; phylum Chordata; class Mammalia; order Pilosa; family Myrmecophagidae; genus Tamandua; species Tamandua tetradactyla. The sequence continues at coordinate 28,948,354 of NC_135348.1, read as the reverse complement.
CCACCCTAAGGGGCCAGAGCCTCCCAGGTTCCGCCCTGAGTTCGCCGCGCAGCCCGGCGCCGGCCGCAGCCGCCCGCCGGCACACACCCTCCCAGGACGCGTTTCCTCCGGAGCTGGACCCCCCGCCCTGGCCTCCCTGTGGGAGAAGGCGCGTCAGTTTAGTCCGCTTCTCGGCAGAGGTGACTCGCTCTGAGATGTAAACACAGCCAGACCAGCTGCGCTCGGCCCATCCCCCCGCCGGGGTCCGTAACCTCTTCCCTCTGCCCTGCCCCGCGCTCCCCGCGGACAGCCGCGCAGAGCGCCGTCGCCTCTCGAAAGTCCGCCTCCCCGACCGTTGCCCAGGGGCGCTCGCCTTCTTCCCTAACCCCCGGCCGATGTCACCGCCACAGCCTCCGGAAAACCCCTCCGCACACTCCGGAGCAAACAACACAGGCGCGGGGCGGGGGCGCGGAGAGAGGAGGCGGCACTCGGGACCGAGGGACATTATCGCCGCGCCCTCGGCGCTGTGTCCCACTACCCTCGGCTGCCCGCGCTCTTACCTGTTCGCCGCGTCGCCTGGGAAGACCGCGGCGTCGCTCTCAGTCTCAGCAGGGCCGCGGACTAGCCGCCGCCGATGGCCGGGCGTCCGGAGGGAGCCGGGGCCTCCCCCGCAGCCGGAGCCGCTCCACAGAGACAAGAGGAGACAAAACAGCTCCGCGCCACCCCGCGCGGCGGCCCCCGCCCGCGCCGCCCCACCGACCCCCAACCGCCGAGGCGACGGCGGCGACACAGAGCGCGGCGCGGGGAGCAATGATGGCCCCCGCCCTCTACCCCCCGCCTCGGCTCCTCCCCCTCGGCCTCCAGCCGCCGCCACCAGGACACTCGAGGCCGCCTCCCCCACCCGGCCCGCTCCGAGTGCTCCGCCCCTCCCCACGCGGCGGGGAGCGGGGCGGAGGGGGCGGCACCGCCAGTCACCGCAGCGCCTGTCAAACCGGGACCGGCTATTTATACCCAGCAGGGCCCCACCGCCCTCGGCTCTCAACCGCCCGCTGAACCTGCCTCTGTTGCTTTCTCGAATCCCGCCTTTCCTTATCCCCCAACTTCTCCGAACCCCTCTTCTCAGGTAAAGATTCTTGCCGCTCGTCCCGCTTCCTGCCCTGGTCTCCCCCATCCTGTGCCCGGTTCCGGCCTGGGACTGGTGCGGGCTCCGCCGCGCGGGGCAGGCGCGTGGGGACGGCGAGGCCGCGCGTGCACCTGCAGCGCCCGCCCACCAGCTTTTCTGTCTACTCGGGCTTGCACACCCTCGCCCCTCTCTGTGGCCCCCGGCTGTCTCTCCCATCGGTAACCCTAGACCCCAACCCTCCTTCCCAGGAAACGGCTGTGCACTCGGACAGTGTGATGGTGGTTGGGGAGGCCGGGGGTTGGAGAAACTCCTAAACCGGGTCCTGCCCTTCTGCACTCCACAGCCGCGTAAGTCCGCGGCGGGGGCGACGGCAAGCGAAAGCGCGACGCCGGCCCCGCCCCCGCCCCTCCCAGCCTGTGACGCGCGTGGCGCCCCGCCCCGCCCGCCTCGCGCCCCTCCGCGCCGCCCGCGCCTCCTCCCAGCCTGCAAACGCCCGGCCTCGTACACCCGCGGACCCCGCCCCATTCCCAGAAATTACCACCCGCCCAACCGCCCCGACGCGCGGCGGTTGGTGCCCGCGTTTGCCGGCGGTCGGCGGCCGGGCCCAGCGCGCAGCTGCGGAGCGCGGCGGGCGGTCCCCCGGCGCTGCAGCGGGAGCTGTCGTCGCCCGCACCGATTCATTGTCGGTCCTCGATCCGTCAGCGACGGGGAAGTAACTCCAGTCCGAGTATTGGTGCGAGAATGCCGAAGTATTATGGTGCGGGAGTATTTGGTCCAAGTGGTTACAAGTCGAAAATGAAAACCCAGCAGTAGCTGTGCGCTTCTGGTTTCCACACTTTTCACACAAAGGGGAACCTCTGAGCGGGGCATTCTCACGCGCCTTCAAGTGCACAAAAGCCAATGACACAGGGCATAGGGTTGCCCTGCGTTTGGAGCTTGTCATTAAATGGACTTTCTTAGGCATAGTTAGGCATAAAAACGCCCCAGTCTATCTCCCACCAACGCCAACGCCTACACCATCCCTCCCGAGGTCGTGTTTTCTTGAATTTGTTTCTTTAACAAAGAACAGTGTCCGGGTGCGCGCGGGGATTGGTTCTGTTTCTGTCTCTGGCTCCTTGCAGCGGGCACAGCATTTACCAGGTTCACCTCTGGGTCCCAGCCTTACTATATTCGCTGCTCCACAACCAGCATTGAACGAAAAGAAAATCCTGAGGAATGTAAATGCAGCAGTTCTCGAAAGGAACATGTGAACCACAGAGTTAAAGATATTATGGATTCCTGAGTTCTACCATAATGGTAGTTATTAATACCTTTCAAAGTAAAGAATTTGTAAAGCCTTGGTAACATTCTAACTTTTATACACAATAAACAGGATACTACGAACATCTTTCTAGGGCAGTGTTTTTAACCCTCTATTTCCTGTAAAACAACCTAACACTTCGGGACTATTGCTCACTCTGATACTTGTAAGGGATTCGCTAATTATCAGTGCTACTGCATCTCCATAAATATTGCATTGTCATGATTTAATTAATGGGCATTTAAGGGCAAAGTCCCATTCCAGTAGTTAGGGACAGATTCACCTTTGAGTTCAAATCACTGCTATTGTCAGCCACCTGAAGAACTCTCCCCTACCTTCAATTGGAAGTAAGCACGAAAGTCCTAGGTAAATAGCAGTAGTAGATAACATTTTTGTTCCCATTTCTTCACTCCTCTATACATGAATGCCCTTTGAAACGTGACTTTTGAGTTCCTCTCAATTAGAAGTAGAACGTTTCCCCTCCATAGGTGTTAAGTTTGGGTCATCTAATTGGCTTTTAACCGAAGGAATATGGACAAAAGTGACAATGTGACAGTTCTGAACTTGACCTCAAGAGGCATTGAGTGTTTCTCTTTTGTGCTGCTGTCTTTCACGAGAAGAACATGCCTAGGGTAGTCTGCTAGCCCAAGAAGGATGAGAGACATATGGAGCAGACAAGGAAGCAACTCCAACTTGAACACAGGGAACTGCGGGATAAAGAATTGTTTTTTTAACCGCTGTAGTTGGGGCGGTTTGCTATGTGGAATTAGCATTGCAATTGCTGACTTACACAACAGCAGATGGAGCAATCTGCTCCCTTGGTATTACCAAACATCTCTGAGGCAGCTCTTTGGTAGTAGGTCTTGGAAAGACACATCACTTGTGGAGGCAAGCCAAATAGGAAACACAGAAAGTTTGCAACAGGGCATTCTAAGGACCTCAAGGGCGATAGAAAGGAACTGTGGTGGCCCAGAGTCCTAGAACAAGTTAGTGATCATAGAATATGGCATCTTTATGTTGTAGACTGGGTTGCTTTTGCTTTTGTTTTTTTTTATATTACACAATTATTTTTTTAGTTCTACTAGTGATTCATTGATACATGCCCGTCATCAATTTTCAAATAATACAGAATAGATTTTTCAAAAATCCAATCTACCCTTTCCTCTCAATCCCTCATTTACCCTCCACACCTATATTTAGCTTGTAAGCTTCCATTTTTCCGCACACATATACATTTATACACATATTCATATAGACAATATAAATGGGATTATATAGTAAGTTATTATGCAGAATACTTTTATATACTTTTCTCTGTGCTTATTTCCCCTTCCCTCTTCCTACTTATATAGGAAAGTTGTTTTGTTTTTGTTTTTCACTTGTCTTCAGCATCAGAGTAATCAAGGGAAGAGGGTTTTGCACTCCTACATCAGATTGTTAAATGGGAGGTGCACCCATTTAGGGCCCAGTATAGGGTGGCAATGATGATCAAAGTGAAGTCCGCAGGAGAAAACTAAGCTCTGAGTAGTAGCAAGTAAATCAGTTGCCCTTCCCAACCCAGAAATTCACGTTCTTGGGCTGTTAGAGGCTTTAAGTTATACTTAAATAGTGAGACCGTATTCCCTTATAACATTTCAAAGCAAGCAGTCGAAAGAAGCAAAATGGAAACTGCCCTACCTTTTCTGACCTAGCTTCAGAAGTCACACACCATCACTTCCAGTATAATGTTAGTCACACATCGGTCCTAAGTCAGGGTAGGAGGAGACTGCACAAGGACAGGAATTCCAGGAGCTGGGAAACCCTGGGGTCCAGGCTGGAGCCTGGCTACCACAAAGGCATTCCATGGTAGTGAATTCTGAGTGACTGACACAATCTTTAAGCTCACTGGATTCCCTCATTGCAGGTGAGCAGATTCTCAGGTTGCATAAGCTTTACAAAAACAGCCAGAAGAATCTCTTCTTTTGCCTTGCCTTAACAGAATGAGCAGCTCTGGGCAACCATCCAGTTGTAGTCCGGTATTAACCTACTTTACTGGTGAGCCACCACATCCACCCCTCTACAAACTCTTTCTGTGAAACTTATTTATAACTCTCCCACCACTGCAAAGGAACCCAGTCCCCAAATTCGTTTTTAAGTATCATCTTCCCTTTTATGAATCAGGATCTTTGAAACATTATATATTAAACAGTTATAAGAGACCTGCCCTAGAAAATCACCAGAACAAAAATAATATTTTAGGGGCATGTTACGTTTCCAGAATCAAATTAAGCAATTTTTGAGAATGAAAATTTGTACTATCAAATGCAATCAGGTAAAATAAGTAGAAAGCATAAATTTTTGAATTTGGAAGGGAGGTTAAATTCTCATGAGTTACACATGTAATTTACTATGTAATGTTTTCCAGTAAAATAAGTACTTAAGTCATTTCATAATTTCAGTTCTTGATTTTAATAGCAAGCTTCTCTTTAAAATAGTGCTTTAGTTGGAGTCGTTTTAATAATTCCATCTTTAAATAAATTATTTTAAAATACCTTTCATTTATTAAAGTATTTGAGTTGGATTATACTTAATTCTAGTTAGAATTTCTAATATTTTCAATATTACAACAAATTTTTGTAAGCAGATTTTTGCCTCATCTTTATTATAAAATTAAATGTCCAAATGAATTACACATAGGACACTTAATTAGTGATTTGAGATCATATTAATCTTTAAAGTGTCTGGATAAAATTGGCTTCCTAATAAAATTCAAGGTAAATGCAATAGTAGTTCATTAAAACAAAAAGATAAATATCTTCCACAGGACAGGATCTGAAATTAATTTCCATACTTGTGAGTCGAATAGTTTTCAAAGGCAACTTAACCCATTTCTTCCATACTACTAAGTTCAAATAAATTAATAGAATTTTTTTCTTTCTATTTGTTTCCTGATTGCCCTAAATTTAGAAAAACAAACTGCTTGTTTTTCCCAGTATTTATTTGCTTTCTCCTGGTAAGGAGGGATTTCCTATTGGTCAGCTAATTAGAATGGGTAGCATTATTTTAGTAATAGTAAATAACAGCAACAACAACAATGGAAGCAACTATTAGCATACTACCAAGTGCTTTGTGTTCATTAATATTATGTATTCAATATTATTGCCTTATTACAGTTGAAGCTGAAGCCTAAGTCACTTGTTCAAGGTTACACAGTAGGCAGTATGGAGTTGGATATTGAATCCTTCTTCTGAGCCTGTGCTCTTATCCATTTGTACATTATACTACTAAAATGCCTTCTTAATTTATGCATGGCAGTCTTATTTCAACCATTCAAGTCCAAACATCAGGGACAAAGAGTATTCTTCTCTGCTTCAGCCATAACACCAGCCTCATATCCACACCCCCCAAATTGGCAGGCCAGAGCTGCCACTTGCAGCCCTATGCGCCTCTGCTTGGCCTCCCTGTTCCACTGACATACCAGACAACACTGCAGATGGCTGAGGGTTTCTTGCCATGTTCCCTATCTCCCATTCTCCAGATGCTTCCTTCACCACTGGTTGCCAACAAATTCCCTCTATTCCAGCCTGTGGCTCCTGCCTGCTGCATTATGTCTAAGTAGACTTTACATATCTGCTGGTGATGGCTGACTATTAAATAAAAGAGAGAGAAAGAGAAAGTAACAACCAGGACGAGAAGCCGATCTATATAGGCTTACAGGAGGACAATGATTAAAGTGTGGATACCAGAGAGAAAAGGAAAGAATAGAGTACATGAAAAAAGGAATTGAGAGTTTTAAAATATTGGGAATTTACATGAAAGATTGGAAATTCCCATAACGTAAAGGAAAAACAGAAATAAAAATAGTTCTGTTAAAATTAATATTCAGGGCACTACAACAGTGGCTCAGTGGCAGAATTCTTGCCTGCCATGCCCGAGACCTGGGTTTGATTCCTGGACCTGCTCATGCCAAGAAAATAGATTAATACTCACCAGTCCATCACAAATAGGCATAATGATTGATAATATCTGTACTTACATGTGTTCAGAGTGCTAAATACCAACAGAATGCTTTTGAATTTTAGCAGCACCTTCATAATGTTTAATCCTTTCTTTAAATCTTCACAGCAACCCAATGAGATCAGTATTATTATTGTTTTGCAGATTGTGAAACTGAGGCCAGTGGAGGAGGATAAAAACTTCCCCAAGATCACCAGCTTGTGAGTAGTGGGCAGGCAGGGAACCCAGGCAGGCTGGCTCCAGACTCCAGCTCTGGACCACTCGGTCACTGTCCTTCTGCCTCCTCTTCCTCATTGTCACCTCCAGCATTAAAGGCATGGTCAGGCCAGCCTTTCCCTGTGCCATGCTCTCCCAAAGGGTAGGCTGAAACCTCAGGCATGTGATTCCAGGAATGTAAAGGAGTCCAGTTCATAATTTAACAAGCTTATAAGTGGCTTATAGTCTGCTATTACTACTACTGGAGAATTCCAGAGCCATAAAGTCTGCATTTTTATTTGATTACCTGAGTAGGGGAAGAAAATTAATAAATTAAAAGGGATTAATTCTTTTACCACCCCATGTGGCTGAGGAGAACATAGGTGGCTTTGTGATCAGAACAAATGACAGAGGTAAAGTTTGATAGATAGAAGAGGCAGGTAAAGGTTAAGAGCAGGAGTCCCCAACCTCCGGCTTCTAGTCGCTTACATCTGTGAGCAATATTATACATTTGCTCTGACCCTATCATGCTACACTTGAGGAAACTGAGGGCTGAAAAATTAAGTGACTTGTTTTTGATAATATGGCTAAGCCAAGTTGTAATTTAAATCTGATCTCTAATTCCAAGTCCAGTGCACTTTTCACACTGCTGTTTTTGAGGCCACTGAAGTGGATGGTGAGGGAAAGGAAGGTTTTTAGAAATGTTGATGCCTTTTAGTCTAGGTTTAGCAATAACAGGCTCCCTTTAATTGACTCAGCAGGTGGGGCTGGGGAAAGAGAATGGATGGAGATGAAGTATCAAGAGGAAACCAGATACAGGATTAAAATCAACATTAAATCATCTTATTTATATTGCCATTGGTGCTGAAATTGAGCTTTTAAAATAGTACAGTAGGGCCTGGGCCTGGCAAGGCAGGAAGGGAGTAGGGAAATTAAGGACCTAAGGCAAATTTCAGGAAAAGGCCAAAATTGGCTAGACAAATTATTTATTATAAAGTTTTGTCTATAGCTACTGACATCCAAATGTTTTTGCTTTTCATTGCCTCAGGATATCCTGTATATTTTTACAACATGTTTTACATTTATTTTAAGCCAATTTTGGTATTTTGCACAACAATTATATGATAGGAGACTTAAACTTTAAAAATATTGTTCTATTGAAATTTTCAGTCTTTAATAGTTTCTATTTGCCATTAGCCCAAAGAGCACGTCAATCCTTAATGGATCCTTATTCAATTAGGCAGGAACAAGATGTCCCTCCTCTCCCCGCTGAAACATCTTAGTCAGATCCTGTTTACCAGAAAGAACTTTTGGGAGTGGAATAAATGGAGTAAAAGATTGTAAAAGAAGAAACGCAAGAATTTTTTTGTGTACTCCAAATATGTTAGCTGTTTATATTGTTGTAGGAAAAACATTTCAAAGCTCTGACTAGAGAAAAGAAGAGCAGCAAATTATATTAAATATACACGTATTTATCAGGGACTAAGGCCATTCAGTATTGCTAGATAGCAAACACTTTTTAAAACATTATTTTAAATTTTAGAACTTACAGAGTTAACATCAGTTTAAAATTATATTGCGTGGGTAACATGGAAATCTTCCTAATGAGCTATAAAACGGTAAAATATTTCCTTAAAATATATCCTCACTGATAACAAATGAACTTTGAAATGTCTTAAGGGAATATAGCTGCACTTAATATTATAATGATATATGAAAGTACATATATGGATATATTAGATATATATACTATGTTATATATTATATGCTCTATAAATTATATTATGTATATATAACTTAATGCCTCCAAGTATTGGTCCAGGAAAGCAAATTTCCAGACAGAGTAACTGATTTATCTGTTACCTCTCTGAGAAGTTAGTCTTCTGTTTCCTCAGTTGGGTTATCGCTTTCACTCACTGTTCTAGTTTGCTAGCTGCCGAAATGCAACACACCAGAGATGGACTGGCTTTCAATAAAAGGGGATTTATTTTGTTAGTTCTTCAGAGGAAAGGCAGCTAACTTTCCACTGAGGTTCTTTCTTACATGGGAAGGCACAGGGTGGTCTCTACTGGCCTTCTCTCCAGGCCTCTGGGTTCCAACAACTTTCCCCGGGGTGGCTTCTTTCTGCATCTCCAAAGGCCTGGGCTGAGCTGTGAGTGCTGAGATGAGGTTTGCTGAGCTGCTTAGGCTGTGCTATGGTGTGCTCTCTCATTTAAGCACCAGCCAATTAAGTCAGACGTCATTCGTTGCAGCAGGCACGCCTCCTAACTGACTGCAGACGTAATTAGCAACAGATGAGGTCCATGTACCATTGGCTCATGTCCACAGCAACAGAACTAGGTGCCTTCACCTGGCCAAGTTGACAACTGAATCTAATTACCACACTCACATACTGGTCCCCAAAGGGTGCTTCCTCCCATTTAACATCCTTGTTTTACTCCCCACCCTAATCTCATCAGTTGTGGAGCTCCCTTAGCTTCTTCTTCTACTTCTGCTCCTCTAGTCCAAATGTTAGGGTTTGACCAGGTCAGATGTCAGCTCCATTCTCGGATAACCAGACCCTGTCCTGCCCCCGTTAGTCATGATTGTATCATGTTACTTCACTTTCTCTGGTCTTAAGTTGCTGGTTGAATAAACAGAGACACGTCATCTAAGCTGGGTTTATCATACTGAATCTTTCAGAAATTTAGAGGCAAGACCAAGAGGTCATCTACAGTCTCTTCTTGTAGCTGGAATCTTGCACATTTGTGTTGGTAGTTGTGGGAGAGCCATGGAAACTCAGAAGCAGGGAAAGCCCTTCAGCTGTAGCTCTGCCACAAGGAGAAGCAAACAATAGAGAACAAGACAGTACCTGTGGGTTCCTGATAGCTTTCTAGGTCCCTTCCATTCCGCTGGCTTGGGGATGATCCAACTTTTGTAGGACTTGAAGTATATACAATCTGGGGGAACCCTCTTCAAGGAAAATAAATAGAAAATTATGAATACAAAATTAGATATGAATATTTATTTAGAATGAGAAAGAAATCACAAAAATGGCAGATTTTTAAAAACTGATAAATTTCTCAAACATTACAAAATCCAGAAAAATAAAATACCATTTTTTATTAAACTCCCTGACATATCTTAAAAATAATTTTTCAAACATTCATTGGCTGCATCCTCTCTCATTGTCTCTTCCTGTGACAATTTCATAATATTGCTTCTACAGGGAAAGTAGAAAAATAACTCGTTTTCCTCTAGCACAAAGGACTAACTTTCTGTATTATTATTGATGATTTAGAAAATTTTCTTTCAGCTTCACAATTTATTATTGTTAATGTCTTGTACATTTTTAGGATTATTTTCAATCTGAGGAAATTTATATCACGTTCCTTTCATTTTCAGGACACTTCAAATTTCTTATACAGTGACCAATATTAAATGTTCTTTGAATTGAAAACATTCATTGATCAGTTTGTTATTTGATGTTCAATGAGTAGTAATTTATTATGAGTTTTATGCTATCTTTATGGATGTCAGTATTTAATGTCAAGTCAAGGTAATTACATCTGTTGCCTATTATCCACTCCTCTTTGTCAGGTATGTTATGAAATAACCCAGAGCTTATTCACTACTCATTTTCAAAATTTATTGTTTTTATTGATTTTGGTGTGATCTGAAATTATGATCTTGAATTAATGCTCTTGATATGACAACTCACTTTGTTTCACAGTCCTTTAATTTTTATATGAATATTGTATTTCAATAAATACATTTTTAAATGGTAGCAGAAAGCACCCTTCATATCCATTCAAATCAGGAGTCTGTGGTTCTTATTTGTTTTCTTGAAATGTTCTAAAATATCTTTTCAAATTACTGTTAAAATGCACATTTGAACATCATTAATTTTTGAATAAATATTTAAGATCTTATTTGTATCTAAATTTCTCTTTAAAATCTTCAAAAATATATTTTAGAATCCTTAAATTGTCATTGTATGCTTGTTGGAAAGCTTACACAGACTTGTAATGGGCAGATCGTTTCATCTCCTTATATTAGACCCTGAAGAAAATCCATATGGACATGTGTGTTTAAATGCTTCATCTTAGCATTAGATCTAAAACTAGATTATCTAAAACAGGACCCCAAAAAGAAAACATGTAACTGTTGTGAAATGCTGAATACTGAAGAGTTTAACTTCAAATTATTTGTGGAGGCAATCTTCCTCATTCGGCCCCCTCCCAGGAGAAAACAATAGCAGGTGGTGGCTGGTGCAGATGAGGAAGTGAAAAGAGACTGTGATCTTAGCCAACTGTGATTAAAATGTCTTACTTTTACATACTTTTACAAAATCACTTGGCCAGTAAGTATATTTGCTAGGACCTGCCCCAGGTCCTCTAAAACAGTCAGATTAAGTAAGAGACCCGGAAGTTAAGTTTTGACCTGAGGCCTAGCTGCCTGCCTAGCCCTGAGTCAATTCATTTCCTCATACTATATTCTCCTTTTTAGGCTACACTTCCCCAAGTTGGTTGCCTTTGTTTGAAAAACAGTGTCTTATACAAGGCTCTGTTATATTTTTCCCAGATTGCTGCATTGGACCTGTAACTGGTGTGCAGTTAATGCTAACTTTATCCTGTTCCTATTAGTTTCATATATCCCTGCCAGAGTAATCTTCCAAATGCTCAGCTCTGATGATGTCATCTCTGAATACAAACTCCTCATTCTGGCATTGATTTTCCCTATGAAATGACCCACCACCTGTCTTTCCAAGTGTATTTCCTGCTTTACTTGATGGAGTCTTGGCACCAGCCACAACTGGCTACTCATTGATGGTGGCCTGAAATGCAGAGACCATTCACAGTAGCATCCCCAGTCTGAATACCATATGCTAAGAGTGAATTAGTGGTGAAGGTTATTGAACTGCCATTATATCTCTGGAAAAAGAGAAAAAACACTTTATATATTGAGATAGCAGGACTCCTAATTGCACGGGACAAAATCTAACTTGAATCACCCTAGCCAAAATGAAAATTTTCTGGCTCACATAACCAAGCCATGGGACAAGCAAGGTCAACTGTAACAAAAGCTCTCATTCTCAGGATGCTCTCTCTAGGTCTTTCTTCTCTATTTCTCTTGGAAGTTTTGTTTTTTTCTCTCAAATTTGTCTCTACATGAGAAACACTGTGGCCTTCAGCCACAGACTCACATCTTAAACAGAGGGTCTAGGGCTTCCCATGTCACCCTCAATGCCCACTATTAGTTCAGACAATCCCAGGAAGGAACACTGAATGACCACCCCGACTAAATCACTGGGGGATTTAGATATGATATGGTGAACACCCAGTTTGGGTCAGGTGTTCCCACCAGAATCCCAAAGTAATTCTGACCTGAAAAGTGGGTCATATAAAACAATGGTAGCTCTGTCATGGATCTCATGGCTAGAGTGAGGATGGACCAATTCTCACCAAAAATAGGAACACCGTGTTCCAAATAATGCTGGGAGAAAAAATATTCAATATTGTTCATTCTTTGGCTGATTCTCACCCCCACCCCCAACACATATACACTTTCACACATACCCTTCTTCCCAAGTCTACATACAATTCCAAAAATGCCCTTGCCTAATATAACTGTACCAGGAGCCCCTACATGGCCATTCATCCCCTTCTCCCAGCTCCAGGATCTCTATGTGATGTCTATTCATGACCAGGATGGATAAGCCTCCTTCTTTCCATACAATTTACAAATTAACAATAAAATTCAGGACTTTGATCCATTTTGAGTTAATTTTTTATATAGTGTGAGGTCAGGGCCCATCTTTATTCTTTTGCTTATGGATTACCAGTTTTCCCAGCACCATTTGTTGGAAAGACTATTCTTTCCCCACTGAGTGGACTTGGCACCTTTGTCAAAAATTAATTGGCTGTGGCAACTTGGGAGATGACTCCCAGTGATGAGCCTGGCCCTGGCACTATGAGATTGACAATGCCTTTCTGCCCAAAAGGGGGAAATGAATTGTAACAAATAAGGTGTCAGTGGCTGAGAAAGTTCAAATAAAGTAAAAAATCTACTCTGGAAGCTACTTTTATGCAAACTTCAGCTAGACATTGCTACTTATCATGGTTTGCCAAATTCCAACCAAAACCATTCCTGCCAACACTAAAGAACGCCTAGGGTTTTATCTGAGATTTTACAAAAGTTCCATGCACTATAATTACTTTCCAGAAACCTACAACCTCTATAGAGATGGATTCCTAGGCCAGATAAGTCCAAAAACCCAGAGGGGCCAGTCTTTCCAGAATATCAACTAGTTCCATTGCCCTATTGCATATTATCGAAAGCCCTTTCCAACATGAAAAACTTAGAACGAGCATAGCCCAAGTATCCCTAAAAATTGGGAGAAAGATCAAAGGAAAAGGTGGAGTTATAACAGAGAAGATAGGATTTAACAAATGAGTAGGTGCTGAATCATTCTATTGATATTTCCTTTAGTCTCCAGTGCCTTGGAACAGCTAGAAGTAAAAACCTAAAATTGTGGAACTGTAATCCCTACCAAACTCTGAAATCTGTTCTACAACTAATTGTTGCAGTGTGCCTTGAATTTTACTGCTTTTTTGTATATATGTTATATTTTACAATAAAAAAAGGCAGCATGAAAAATTAATTGGCTGTATTTGTAAGGGTTTATCTCTGAATTCTCAGTTCAGTTCTACTGGTCATGTCCTTGTGCCAGTACCATGCTGTTTTTTTTGTTTGTTTTTTTTTTTTAACACGGGCAGGCACCGGGAATCGAACCCGGGTCCTCTGGCATGGCAGGCAAGTGTTCTTGCCTGCTGAGCCACCGTGGCCCGCCCAGTACCATGCTGTTTGATAACTATAGTTTCATAATGAAGTTTTAAAATTAGGAAGGGAACTCCTCCTCCAACTTTATTATTATTGTTCAAGATGTTTCAAGATGTATTTGGGGCCTCTTACCCTTCCATATAAATTTAATGATTGGCTTTTCCATTTCTGCAAAGAAGGTTGTTGGAATTTTGATTAGGATTGCATTGACTCTGTAAATCTCTTTACATAGAATTGACATGTTAATAATATTTAGTTTTCCATTCCCTGAATACAGAATGTTGTTCCATTTATTTGGGTCTTCTTCAGTTTCTTTCAGCAAAATTTTGTAGTTTTCTGTGTACAGGTCTTTTACATCCTTGGTTGAATTTGTTCCTGATAGTTGATTGTTTTTGTTGCTATTGTAAATGGAATTTTTTTCCTTGAATTTCCTCTACAGATTTTTCATTGCTAGTATATAGAAACACTACTGATTTTTGCATTTTACTCTTATAACCTGCTGTGCCAGTTTGAAGTTATTATGTACCCCAGAAAAGCCATGTCCTAATCCTCAATCAGTATTGTTGAGTGGGACTTTTTTGTTGTTTCCATGGAGATGTGACCCAATTGTGAGTGGCATCCTTTGATTAGATGTTTCCATAGAGATGTTCTCCACCCATTCAAGGTGGGATTGCTTACTGGAGCCCTTCAAGAGGGAACCATTTTGGAAAAAGCTTCAGAGCCACCAGAACCCATACAGCCGACAGAATAGACAAAGCCCTGGGGGAGCCATTGAAGATCCCTGGAAAGAAAGCTAGCAGATGTCACCATTAGCCTTTCCAGCTGTGAGAGAAACCTTGAACTTCATCAGCCTTCTTGAACCAATGTATCTTTCCCTGGATGCCTTAATTCAGACATTTTCACAACCTTAGAACTGTAAACTTGCAACTTAATAAATTCCCCCTTTTTAAAAGCTGTTCCATTTCTGGTATATCACATTCTGGCAGCATACAAACTAAAACAGAATTTGGTATCAGAGAAGTGGGGTGCTGCAGTTTGCAAATACCAAACATGTTGAAAAGCTTTTTAAATGCATGAGGGGAAGATTCTGAAAGAGTTTAAGAAGCTTGACAGAGAAGGCCGAGAGTGCTTTAAAGACACTGTTGGTAAAAATGTGGACTCTAAAGATACCATTGATGAGGCTTTAGACAGAAATGATGCACATGTTGTTCCAAACTGGAAGGAAAGCATTCTTTGTAGATGGAGAACAGAATTTGAGAGTGATGAACTTGTATATTTAGCAGAAGAAATTTCCAAACTAAATGTGGACAATACAGTCTGACTGCTCCTTGGAGCTTATAGTAAATTGTGAGAGGAAAGAGGTAAGTTGAGAACTGAACTTTTGGGTACAAAGAAACCAGAAATTGATGGTCTGGAAAATTCTGGGCTTCCAGAAAGGAAGACCACAGAGAATAGTGCCCCACATGGAGATTTAATGAAGTGTGGAACCAGTCAGCCATTTCAGAAAAAGCCAGGATTGGAGATGGAGTTATCCAGGAAGGATTTGTGGAAACTCCTTTGTCTGGGGGGCATTATCCTTGCCTACTACATAGAAAGCCAACAAGAGTGTTGTGGAATCTGTATATACAGAACAACTGCATGTCTGGATTAAAAGACTCAAAAAAAGAGAGCCTTTTTTTTGAAAGGTAAAATGTCTTCAGAGGCAGAACCATGCAGGCTAAGGTCTGAAGTCAAGAAACCTTTGACTGAAAGGTTTGGAATACATTCATTCCATAACAATATCAGAAAGGCTCAAACTATTTCAGTAAAAATACAAATACAATACAAAGTGAGAAACACTTGGTGGGTCCCAAGTACTTGGACCCACCCAAGTACTTGCAGAGGGTGAGTTTGCCCCAAAGGCAGAGGGTGGGCCTTCCACCTCATTGCCGTGGAAAAGCTGTGCCCCCTCAGGCCTTGGAGAGGGTGAAGCACATTCCTTGGGGTTTGGGAAGAGCCTGGCTGCCACCACATTGTTATGGACAGGTTGATAATGTGCTCCAGAGATGGTAGAGGGGCTGGGTGCAGCCCTGATGCATGGAGGAAAGAAAAAAGTGGTCTCCCCAATGTGCCCCCAAGGTTACATTAAGATAGAGGTGGGCCACTGCATACACCCTTGGAAAGGATGGGACTGTTGATTTCCAAAGCCCAAAGGATAATGACTCTCAGATGTTGAAATCTAATGGTATTTGCCCTGCAGGTTTCCAGAGCTGTTTGGGTCCAGTGATCTCTGTGTTCCTTCCAATTCCTCCCTATGGAAATGGGAATATGTATCCGTGCTGGTTTGAAAGGACATATGTCCCCTAGAAAAGCCATGTTTTTATCTAAATCCCACTTCATAAAGGCAGAATAATCCCTATTCAATACTGTATGTTTGAATCTGGAATTAGATCATTTCCCTGGAGATGTAACCCAATCAAGAGTGGTTATTGAATGATTTCTAAATGTTTTGTTAATTTTTTTTAATTAATAAAAAAAAGGGGGGGTTATTAAGCTGGATTGGGGGAAATATGTCTCCACCCATTTGGGTGGGTCTTGATTAGTTTCTGGAGTCCTATAAAAGAGGGAACATTTGGAAGAATGAAAGAGATTCAGAGAGAGCAGAGGAGAATGACACAGCCACGAGAAGCAGAGTTCACTAGCCAGCGACCTTTGGGAGATGAAGAAGGAAAATGCCTCCCGGGGATCTTCATGAAAGGGGAAGCCAGGAGAAGAAGCTAGCAGATGGCGCTGTGTTTGCCATGTGTCCTCCCAGATGAGAGAGGAACACTGACTGTGTTCACCATGTGCCCTTCCACTTGAGAGAGAAATTTTGAATTTCATCAGCCTTCTTGAATCAAGGTATCTTTCCCTGGGTGCCTTAGATTAGACATTCTATAGACTTGCTTTAACTGGGATATTTTCTCAGCCTTAGAGCTTTAAACTAGCAACCTATTAATTTCCCCTTTTTAAAAGTCATTCCATTTCTGGTATATTGCATTCCGGCAGCTAGCAAACTAGAACAGTGTCCTATGACTGTTTCTCCTTTGTATGTTGGCAGCAAATAACTTGTTCTGAGTTTTACAGGTCCAGAGCCAGAGGAGAATTTTGCCTTAGGAAAAACCATGCCTGTAGTTGACTTTGTTAAGATTTTGTACCGTTTCTCACTTTGTATTGTATTTGTATTTTTACTGAAATAGTTTGAGCCTTTCTGATATTGTTATGGAATGAATGTATTTTGCATTTGGAAAGAACATGTCTTTTTGGGATCCAAAGTGTGGAATGTGCTGGTTTGAGGCTATAATGTATGTATCCCAGGAAAGCCACATCCTTTAATCCTCATTCAATATTGCTGGGTGAAATCTTTTTTTAAAAAAAAAAAAAAACAACACACAATACACTTAGAACCACCAAAAAATGGATATCTTAGTTAGCTTAACCATAGGCATATTTAAATAAAGTATTCATATAATATGCACATTTATGATTGCTATTTCTTCCTGATGAATTGTCCCTCTTTGTTTCTTATGATGTCTTTACATTTAAAGTCTATTATGTCTGATATTAGTATAGCTACTCCTGCTTTCTTTTGGTTACAGCTTGCATAGATCTTTTTCCATCCTTTCGCTTTCAATCTAACTGTGTCCTTGAGTCTAAGATGTGACTCTTGTAAACAGCATACAGATAGATTATAGTTTTTGATCCATTCTGTCAGTCTGTATCTTTTAATTGGTGAGTTTAGTCCATTAACATTCAAAGTAATTACTGTAAGAGTAGTTCTTGATTCTACCATATTGTCCATTAGTTTTTATTTGTCAAATCTGTATATTATTTTCCTTCTCTCTCTTTTCCTTTACATTATCTTTACTCATATTCTTCAGTTCTGTGCCCTCCTCCAGTCCTCCCTCTCCTGTCTTTTTTTTAATCAGCTGATAGGGCTCCCTTTAGTATTTCTTGTAGGGCTGGTCTCTTGCTGACTAGTTCTCTCAATCTTTCTTTATCTTTGAAGATTTTAATCTCTCCCTTAGTTTTGAAGGATAACTTGGTTGCATAAAGAATTCTTGGTTGAAAGCCTTTCTCATTCAGGAGCTTAAAAATATACCACTGTCTTCTTGCTTCCATGGTACCTGTTAAGTAGTCTGAAGTCAGTCTTATGTGTTTTCCCTCCTATATAGTAGATTGCTTGTCTTGTGCTGCTTTCAGGGCTTTCTGTTTCTCTTCAACACTAGACAGTCTGATTAGTAAATGTCTTGGAGTGGACTTGTTCAGATTTATTCTAATTGGAGTTCTCTGGGCCACTATGATGTGCATATTCCTGTCTTTTATAAGGGTTGGGAAGTTTTCTCCAATTATATTTTCAACTAATTTTCCCAACTCTTTGCTCTTCTCTTCTCCTCCTGGGACACCAGTAATTCTTATATTTTTGCACCTCTTGTTGTCCATCATTTCCTTAAGACCCAGTTGCATTTTTTCCATCTTTCTTTCTGTTTGTCCTTTTGTGCACTCTAGTTCTATTGTTTTATCTTCTAGCTCACTCATTTTTCCTTCTGCTTCTTCGAATCTGCTATCTTGTGTCTCCAGTATATTTTTTATTTGATCTACTGTATCTTTCATTTCTGTGAGGTCTGCCATTTTTTCTATTTAACCTCCCTAATTCTTCTTTATACTCTTCTAGTGTCTTCCTAATATCCTTTATTTCTGTAAAAATATCCTTGAGTAGTTGTTCCATATTCTGTGTTCCCTCTGGAATTTTGATTTGGCCATTTGGCTGGGCCATTTCTGCTTGGGTCTTCATGTGCTTTGTGATTTTCTGTCGTGTTCTGGGCATTTGTTTATCTTGATATGTTTAATATGAAAGTTGGTTTCCTTCACTCTTCAGAAGTTTGTATTAAATTCATTTTTGCTGGATGTTTCCTTTTACATTTTGTTTGTTGGTTATTCTCTGCCAAATCAAGGTCCAGAGCTCATGTAAGGGATACAATTTGATTTAAGGGTCTATTATAAGGTAGGCCAGGGTGCATGGGTACTCCAGTGGCAGAATGACTGACTACCATGCTCCTGGCACCCTGGAACCTGCAGTCCTGGACATTTTCTCCCTGTCTTCTGTCTTGCCCTTTTTAAAAGCCACTCCATTTCTGGTGTATTGCACTCTGACAGTATTAGCAAGCTGGTATGCTGAAATGTCTGGACTTCATCATTGGTAGATACTATTGCTTTATTTTGTTTCTTTGAATGGGCCATTTTTTTTCTGATTCTTTGAATGCCTTGTTTTTCTGTTTTGTTTTGTTTTGTTGTTGTTGTTTTTTTTTTAAATCAAGGAAAATATTTGAATATTTTAGTATGCTAACTCTGGAAATATAATTCTCCCCCTCTCCCAGGCTTTGCATTATTTTCCTTCTTATTGCTGAAGGCCATAGTAGTCTATTTGATTAGTGATTTTTCTAAACTATTTATGCTAATACTGTATTCCTTGATGTATGCTATTACTGAAGGCTCTCTTAAGCCTGTATTCAGCTAGTTTTATGACAGATTTCCTTGAGTGCCATGAACTAAGAAAAAAGAAGAAGAAGAAAGAGGAAGAAAACAGCTTTCCTAGTCTTTATAGATTGGCACTGTGTTTGTGCTCTTCTTCAGTGCTTAGGCAGCTTTATAGTAGGCTTAAAGAACAGTCTCGGGTAAAAGCATAGGGTTCTCTCAGGTCTTTTCTGAACATACATCTTATCCTGGATATGTGTGTGTGGTCTTATCAATTCTTCTGTATGCACAGACCAACATCCCCCAGGAAATTCAAAGCTTCTCCTTCAGATATGGATGTGGTGTATATTTCAACCAATTATTCTTTGCCCCAGGCAGCTATGGGTAGATTGTTTTTTTTATGGTGTTTTCCAGCCCAGCTAGCTCCTTCTAAGTTCAGAGCATGTTGTGGTGCTGGCAAGGCAGAAATAAACATCCTGGTTCAATCCTTCATTCTGCCACTCAACAGATTAGTATAAAAATACATGCAACCCATTATGTGCATAGGGTTACTCTGCTCTCTCTGGAACCCAGGAACAGGGACTCACACTTGGAGCACAGCTGGTGCTGCACCAAGCCAGGGAAGCATAGAGGAAGAGCCAGTAAATGTGCCAGAAGATTTTCCTACCATCTTTGAGTTGCCTTTTTCTTTTTTTTTTTTTTTTTTTTTTATTTTTGAATAATTTTTTTTTAATTAATTAAAAAAAGAATTAACAAAACAATTAGAAATCATTCCAATCTACATGTACAATCAGTAATTCTTAATAACATCACATACTTGCATATTCATCATTTCTTAGTACATTTGCATCGATTTAGAAAAAGAAATAAAAAGACAACAGAATAAGAATTAAAACAATAATAGAAAGAAAAAAAACAAAAAAAACAAAAACAAAAAACCTATACCTCACATGCAGCTTCATTCAGTGTTTTAACATAATTGCATTACAATTGGGTAGTATTGTGCTGTCCATTTCTGAGTTTTTATATCCAGTCCCGTTGTACAGTCTGTATCCCTTCATCTCCAATTATCCCTTCTCTTTTTTTTTTTTTTTTTTAATTAACGGAAAAAAAGAAATTAACCCAACATTTAGAGATCATACCATTCTACACATGCAATCATTAATTCTTAACATCATCACATAGATGCATGATCATCATTTCTTAGTACATTTGCATTGGTTTAGAAGAACTAGCAACATAACCGAAAAAGATATAGAATGTTAATATAGAGAAAAAAATAAAAGTAATAATAGTAAAATCAAAACAAAACAAAACAAAACAAAACAAAAACCTATAGCTCAGATGCAGCTTCATTCAGTGTTTTAACATGATTACTTTACAATTAGGTATTATTGTGCTGTCCATTTTTGAGTTTTTGTATCTAGTCCTGTTGCACAGTCTGTATCCCTTCAGCTTCAATTACCCATTGTCTTACCCTGTTTCTAAATCCTGCTGAACTCTGTTACCAATGACATATTTCAAGTTTATTCTCGAATGTCCGTTCACATCAGTGGGACCATACAGTATTTGTCCTTTAGTTTTTGGCTGGATTCACTCAGCATAATATTCTCTAGGTCCATCCATGTTATTACATGGTTCATAAGTTTATCTTGTCTTAAAGCTGCATAATATTCCATCGTATGTATATACCACAGTTTGTTTAGCCACTCTTCTGTTGATGGAGATTTTGGCTGTTTCCATCTCTTTGCAATTGTAAATAATGCTGCTATAAACATTGGTGTGCAAATGTCCGTTTGTGTCTTTGCCCTTAAGTCCTTTGAGTAGATACCTAGCAATGGTATTGCTGGGTCGTATGGCAATTCTATATTCAGCTTTTTGAGGAACCGCCAAACTGCCTTCCACAGTGGTTGCACCCTTTGACATTCCCACCAACAGTGGATAAGTGTGCCTCTTTCTCCGCATCCTCTCCAGCACTTGTCATTTTCTGTTTTGTTGATAATGGCCATTCTGGTGGGTGTGAGATGATATCTCATTGTGGTTTTGATTTGCATTTCTCTAATGGCCAGGGACATTGAGCATCTCTTCATGTGCCTCTTGGCCATCCGTATTTCCTCTTCTGAGAGGTGTCTGTTCAAGTCTTTTTCCCATTTTGTAATTGGGTTGGCTGTCTTTTTGTTGTTGAGATGAACAATCTCTTTATAAATTCTGGATACTAGACCTTTATCTGATATATCATTTCCAAATATTGTCTCCCATTGTGAAGGCTGTCTTTCTACTTTCTTGATGAAGTTCTTTGATGCACAAAAGTGTTTAATTTTGAGGAGTTCCCATTTATTTATTTCCTTCTTCAGTGCTCTTGCTTTAGGTTTAAGGTCCATAAAACCGTCTCCAATTGTAAGATCCATAAGATATCTCCCAACATTTTCCTCTAACTGTTTTATGGTCTTAGACCTAATGTTTAGATCTTTGATCCATTTTGAGTTAACTTTTGTATAGGGTGTGAGAGATGGGTCTTCTTTCATTCTTTTGCATATGGATATCCAGTTCTCTAGGCACCATTTATTCAAGAGACTGCTCTGTCCCAGGTGAGTTGGCTTGACTGCCTTATCAAAGATCAAATGTCCATAGATGAGAGGGTCTATATCTGAGCACTCTATTCGATTCCATTGGTCGATATATCTATCTTTATGCCAATACCATGCTGTTTTGACCACTGTGGCTTCATAATATGCCTTAAAGTCAGGCAGCGCGAGACCTCCAGCTTCGTTTTTTTTCCTCAAGATGTTTTTAGCAATTCGGGGCACCCTGCCCTTCCAGATAAATTTGCTTATTGGTTTTTCTATTTCTGAAAAATAAGTTGTTGGGATTTTGATTGGTATTGCATTGAATCTGTAAATCAATTTAGGTAGGATTGACATCTTAACTATATTTAGTCTTCCAATCCATGAACACGGTATGCCCTTCCATCTATTTAGGTCTTCTGTGATTTCTTTTAGCAGTTTTTTGTAGTTTTCTTTATATAGGTTTTTTGTCTCTTTAGTTAAATTTATTCCTAGGTATTTTATTCTTTTAGTTGCAATTGTAAATGGGATTCGTTTCTTGATTTCCCCCTCAGCTTGTTCATTACTAGTGTATAGAAATGCTACAGATTTTTGAATGTTGATCTTGTAACCTGCTACTTTGCTGTACTCATTTATTAGCTCTAGTAGTTTTGTTGTGGATTTTTCCGGGTTTTCGACGTATAGTATCATATCGTCTGCAAACAGTGATAGTTTTACTTCTTCCTTTCCAATTTTGATGCCTTGTATTTCTTTTTCTTGTCTAATTGCTCTGGCTAGAACCTCCAACACAATGTTGAATAATAGTGGTGATAGTGGACATCCTTGTCTTGTTCCTGATCTTAGGGGGAAAGTTTTCAATTTTTCCCCATTGAGGATGATATTAGCTGTGGGTTTTTCATATATTCCCTCTATCATTTTAAGGAAGTTCCCTTGTATTCCTATCTTTTGAAGTGTTTTCAACAGGAAAGGATGTTGAATCTTGTCGAATGCCTTCTCTGCATCAATTGAGATGATCATGTGATTTTTCTGCTTTGATTTGTTGATATGGTGTATTACATTAATTGATTTTCTTATGTTGAACCATCCTTGCATACCTGGGATGAATCCTACTTGGTCATGATGTATAATTCTTTTAATGTGTTGTTGGATACGATTTGCTAGAATTTTATTGAGGATTTTTGCATCTGTATTCATTAGAGAGATTGGTCTGTAGTTTTCTTTTTTTGTAATATCTTTGCCTGGTTTTGGTATGAGGGTGATGTTGGCTTCATAGAATGAATTAGGTAGTTTTCCCTCCACTTCGATTTTTTTGAAGAGTTTGAAGAGAATTGGTACTAATTCTTTCTGGAACGTTTGGTAGAATTCACATGTGAAGCCATCTGGTCCTGGACTTTTCTTTTTAGGAAGCTTTTGAATGACTAATTCAATTTCTTTACTTGTGATTGGTTTGTTGAGGTCATCTATGTCTTCTTGAGTCAAAGTTGGTTGTTCATGTCTTTCCAGGAACCCGTCCATTTCCTCTAAATTGTTGTATTTATTAGCGTAAAGTTGTTCATAGTATCCTGTTATTACCTCCTTTATTTCTGTGAGGTCAGTAGTTATGTCTCCTCTTCCATTTCTGATCTTATTTATTTGCATCCTCTCTCTTCTTCTTTTTGTCAATCTTGATAGGGGCCCATCAATCTTATTGATTTTCTCATAGAACCAACTTCTGGTCTTATTGATTTTCTCTACTGTTTTCATATTTTCAATTTCATTTATTTCTGCTCTGATCTTTGTTATTTCTTTCCTTTTGCTTGCTTTGGGATTAGTTTGCTGTTCTTTCTCCAGTTCTTCCAATTGAACAGTTAATTCCTGCATTTTTGCCTTTTCTTCTTTTCTGATATAGGCATTTAGGGCAATAAATTTCCCTCTTAGCACTGCCTTTGCTGCATCCCATAGGTTTTGATATGTTGTGTTTTCATTTTCATTTGCCTCGAGGTATTTACTAATTTCTCTTGCAATTTCTTCTTTGACCCACTCGTTGTTTAAGAGTGTGTTGTTGAGCCTCCAGGTATTTGTGAATTTTCTGGCATTCTGCCTATTATTGATTTCCAACTTCATTCCTTTATGATCCGAGAAAGTGTTGTGTATGATTTCAATCTTTTTAAATTTGTTAAGACTTGCTTTGTGACCCAGCATATGGTCTATCTTTGAGAATGATCCATGAGCACTTGAGAAAAAGGTGTATCCTGCTATTGTGGGATGTAATGTCCTATAAATGTCTGTTAAGTCTAGCTCATTTATGGTAATATTCAGATTCTCTATTTCTTTATTGATCCTCTGTCTAGATGTTCTGTCCATTGATGAGAGTGGGGAATTGAAGTCTCCAACTATTATGGTATTTGTGTCTATTTCCCTTTTCAGTGTTTGCAGTGTATTCCTCACGTATTTTGGGGCATTCTGGTTCGGTGCATAAATATTTATGATTGTTATGTCTTCTTGTTTAATTGTTCCTTTTATTAGTATATAGTGTCCTTCTTTGTCTCTTTTAACTGTTTTACATTTGAAGTCTAACTTGTTGGATATTAGTATAGCCACTCCTGCTATTTTCTGGTTGTTATTTGCATGAAATATCTTTTCCCAACCTTTCACTTTCAACCTATGTTTATCTTTGGGTCTAAGATGTGTTTCCTGTAGACAGCATATAGAAGGATCCTGTTTTTTAATCCATTCTGCCAATCCATGTCTTTTGATTGGGGAATTCAGTCCATTAACATTTAGTGTTATTACTGTTTGGATAATATTTTCCTCTACCATTTTGCCTTTTGTATTATATATATCATATCTGACTTTCCTTCTTTCTACACTCTTCTCCATACCTCTCTTCTGTCTTTTTGGTTCTGACTCTAGTGCTCCCTTTAGTATTTCTTGCAGAGCTGGTCTCTTGGTCACAAATTCTCTCAGTGACTTTTTGTCTGAGAATGTTTTAATTTCTCCCTCATTTTTGAAGGACAATTTTGCTGGATATAGGAGTCTTGGTTGGCAGTTTTTCTCTTTTAGTAATTTAAATATATCATCCCACTGTCTTCTAGCCTCCATGGTTTCTGCTGAGAAATCTACATATAGTCTTATTGGGTTTCCCTTGTATGTGATGGATTGTTTTTCTCTTGCTGCTTTCAAGATCCTCTCTTTCTCTTTGACCTCTGACATTCTAACTAGTAAGTGTCTTGGAGAACGCCTATTTGGGTCTAATCTCTTTGGGGTGCGCTGCACTTCTTGGATCTTTAATTTAGGTCTTTCATAAGAGTTGGGAAATTTTCAGTGAAAATTTCTTCCATTAGTTTTTCTCCTCCTTTTCCCTTCTCTTCTCCTTCTGGGACACCCACAACACGTATATTTGTGCGGTTCATATTGTCCTTGAGTTCCCTGATACCCTGTTCAAATTTTTCCATTCTTTTCCCGATAGTTTCTGTTTCTTTTTGGAATTCAGATGTTCCATCCTCCAAATCACTAATTCTATCTTCTGTCTCTTTGAATCTATCATTGTAGGTATCCATTGTTTTTTCTATCTTTTCTACTTTGTCCTTCACTTCCATAAGTTCTGTGATTTGCTTTTTCAGTTTTTCTATTTCTTCTTTATGTTCAGCCCATGTCTTCTTCATGTCCTCCCTCAATTTATCGATTTCGTTTTTGAAGAGGTTTTCCATTTCTGTTCGTATATTCAGGATTAGTTGTCTCAGCTCCTGCATCTCATTTGAACTATTGGTTTGTTCCTTTGACTGGGCCATATTTTCAATTATTTGAGCGTGATCCGTTATCTTTTGTTGGCGTCTGTGCATTTAGACAGATTTCCCTGGGTATTGGATCCAAAAGTTTGGAAGATTTTTCTGTGAAATCTCTGGGTTCTGTTTTTCTTATCCTGCCCAGTAGGTGGCGCTCGTGGCACACGTTTGTCTGCGGGTCCCACCAGTAAAAGGTGCTGTGGGACCTTAAACTTTGGAAAACTCTCGCCGTCCTGGGGGTTCGCTAGCCGAAGCGGCTTGAGCCGGCCCAGGGTCCGAAGGCAGGGAGGGTTGCTGGTCGCCGCAGCCAGGGAAAGAGCCCGTCCGAATTTCCTAGTCGGCCCTGGGCAACAAGCGTGGCGGGAGGGCGCCAGCGGCAGCGGCCCGCCCGAGAGAGTGCACGTTCCCCGGGAGTCACGGGTTTGGAAGGGGCCTCCCGCACCCGTCACCGTTCTCCGCGGCCTGGGGGTTTCCGATCCAATTCTCTCAGTTGGTCCGGGGGCTGCGCGTGGTGTGGGCGCCAGCCGCCTTGGTTTCAGGGGACCACCTCTCCAATTCTCCCAGCCGGCCCGGGAAGGGGGAAGGGAGTAACTCCGGCCGCTTGCCACCCCGCCCAGTAAGGCCCGCGCGCCTCGGCGATCTCACCCGAGCTGCTTCTCTCAGCCAGCCAGCCGTTCCAGGATGGGGTACGCTGTCTTTTTTATCTCTGTTGTGGCTTTGGGCGCTTTCTGTATCGTTTCTACTCCCCTAGTAGGTGTCCTGGAGAAGAAACTAAGATCGCGCGTCTTACTAAGCCGCCATCTTCCAGGAAGTCCCCCTCAATACTTTTGATGCCCTAATTTCATGTGTTATACACTGTCACATCTGTCACATTTGATTTCTTAAAAAGGAGTCTCTTTACTGCAGTTTTATTTCCTTATGCCATTTTGAACCACTGTCTGGTATCCTTTCCTTTCAGTTTGAAGAACTCTCATCAGCATTGCTTTTAGAGTAGGTCTAGTTTTGATGAACTCCCTCAGCTTTTGTTTATCTGAGAATGCCTTACTATCTCCCTCAGTTTTGAAAGAAACTCTTGTGGATACAAAATTCTTGACTGGCAGTTGTTTTCCTTCAACACATTCAGTATTTCAATCCATTGCCTTCTTGCCTCGTGGTTTCTGACGAGATATAGGCACTTAAGCTATTTGGAACTCCTTTATATGAAACATGTTGCTTTTCTCTAGCAGATTTCAAAATTCTCTCCTTGACCTTTGCATTTGGTAATGTGAGTAGTTTATGATGGAATGCGTTTTTCTTCTTATATATCCTATAGTGTTCTCTGGGCTTCTTGGATATGCACATTCTTGTCTTTTGCTATGTTTGGAAAGTTTTCTGTCATTATGTCTTTTAACATTTCTTCTGGCCCTTTCTTTTTTTCTTCTTCTATTTCCCATAATGTGTACATTGGTGTGCTTGATGGTGTCCCATAGTTATCTTGGACTATTTTCACTTTTAGTATTTCTTTCTGCTCCTCAGCCTGACTCATTTCAAGTGTCCGGTCTTCAAGTTCACTGATTCTTTCTTCTGCCAGCTCCAATCTGCTTTTGAACCCTCCTGGGAATTTTTTTCATTTCGGTTATCGTGGTCTTCAACACCCAGTCCTTCTGTTTGGTTCCTTTTTAAAATTTCTGTCTCTTTACTAGTACTCTCATATTGCTCATTCACTGTTTTCCTAATATCCTTTAGTTCTTCTTCTGTATTTTCTTCCATCGCCTGGAACATTTTTAAGATCCTTTTTTAAAGGTTTTGTTCAATATGTCCACATTCCTATCTTCTTCATTGGTATTTTTTGGATTTTTATCCTCTTCCTGTGGAAGGTCCTTAATTTCCTGTTTGTTTGTTTGTCTTGTGCTCTTTTGTTGCACATGTGCATTTTTATTTTTTCAGGGCAGGCACTGGGAAACAAACCCAGGTCTCCAGCATTGCAGGCAAGAACTCAGCCACTGAGCCACCATTGCCTGCCCCACACTTTTTAATATTAATTTTAAAATATTAAAATGTCAACTCTGATTTTTTTTCCCCCTGAGATGTCTGCTTCTTGGTTTTATAACTGGTGATAAGACAGAGATTCTCTTGAGCTTCAGTCTTCATTCAGGAAGATCTACCCAAGGTGAATGCAGCATGCAGGGTTTTCCCAGTCTGTCTGGGCCTGTGTCTTATCCTGGGCTCTTGCTTGTTAGTTGTTTTGGAGTTCCCCTATTTACAGGATTTGAATGTCCCTTCTGTTTCCCAGAAGGCGCACCTCCCTCTGGGGTGTTTGAAGCCCATAGGCCTTTGTGCCAGACTGTCTGTCTCTATAGGCAGATTGCCTCTCTCTTTGTTGTCTCAAACTGTTTTTGCCTGGAGGACAATTTTGGGAGGAGTGGCAGGTCAAAGAGAACTTTTCCAAGTAGTCTTTCTCAGCCAAAACAGGTCTAGAGCCCATGAAGGGTGAGCAGGCTATCTCAAAAGTGAATTTTGTTAATGACATGTTGACTTGATAATATGTTGGATATATTGAATTAAATAAAATATATTAATAAGTTCAATTTCACCTGTTTGTTTTTGCTATTTTGTGTGTGTGACACGGCTAATAGAATGTTGAAATTACACATTTTGTTAGCACTATATTTCTGCTGGACACCGCTGCTGGACAGACTTTCTTAGGGCAGGAAGAGCTTAGTCTTGCCCACATATCCTGGGAGATGGAGGTAATTAACAATGTGGGCAGCTCTCCCAGTAATGGAAAACCTCAAAGGTAAATGAAGAAATTATTCTTACAATGTGATACCAAAATATTTATTGTATGACCTTAAAGTCCATTCCAATGCCATCATTTTGTTAAGTTTTATGTTAAAATTGAGCCAGAAAAGCTAAATTCCTCTGACCCTCATTCCTATGATTTACCAAAATACATGTGTGCTGGTTTGAAAAGATGTATGTCCCCTAGAAAAGCCATGTTTTAATCAAAATCCTATTTCATAAAGATAGAATAATCCCTATTCAATACTGTGTGTTTGAAACTGTAATCAGATCATCTCTCTGGAGATGTGATTTGATCAAGAGTGGTTGTTAAACTGGATTGGGTGATGACATGTCTCCACCCATTTGGGTGGGTCTTGATAAGTTTCTGGAGTCCTATAAAAGAGGAAACATTTTGGAGAATGAAGGAGATTTGGAGAGAGCAGAGAATGCTGTAGCACCACAAAGCAGAGTCCACGAGCCAGCGACATTTGGAGATGAAGAAGGAAAAACGACTCCCGGGGAGCTTCATGAAAATGGAAGCCAGGAGAGAAGAAGCTAGCAGATGACACCATGTTCCCTATGTGTCCTTTCAGGTGAGAGAGGAACCCTGACCGTGTTCACCATGTGCCTTTCCAGATGAGAGAAAAACTCTTGACTGTGTGCGCCATGTGCCCATCTACTTGAGAGAGACCCTGAACTTCATCGGTCTTCTTGAACCAAGGTATCTTTCCCTGGATGCACTAGGATTGGACATTTCTGTAGACTTGTTTTAATTGGGACATTTTCTCAGCTTTGGAACTGTAAACTAGCATCTAAAAGGATTAAATTCCCCTTTTAAAAGCCATTCTGTTTCTGATATATTGCATTCTGGCAGCTAGCAAACTAGAACAGCATGAAAAAGAAGTTTCTAATGTGGAAAGAACAGTAAACTATACTACCTTCTAGAATAGAACTCTGCTACTGAAACATTCTTAAATGTATTTAACAAATGTAACAAAAAATTAAAATGGGTAGAAGTGGCAGTAAGATCAAAGCTATTTATTTCGCTTTAACATAGTGGTCTAGACTTTGTCCTTATGTTTAGAAAATGCACACACAGAAAGGATACTTTCAAGTACTTGTTTCCTCTGTTTACACTTAGCATTTAGATTCAACATGTTTTCTGCTCTCTCAAGTCAACCTCTTTTTGAGAACAATGTTTCCAAACTCAAAGCCTTGCACCAAAGGCCAGTTGCTTTCTAGGTGAATATTTACTTTCTTCCTGACTTGAAGTTACACTTAAGTTTGATAATGAATCCCATCAATTAATTGTTTCTCTATTCTTCTGCTCCAACTTTCTCCCTCCCTTCCTTTCAATCCCCCCTCCCTTGCTTTCTCTGTCTTAAAATCTCTAATGAGTATTGTGCTTGAAACACTCTGACTTAGTGCCCTCTTCTGTTGAAAAGTTTCAGTGCACACCCAGGCAAGTTCTCTTGTTCCCAAGCAGCCTGAAAGATATTGAAATTCTTGGGAACAAGCCGACAAGGCCTGTATGCAGGTTGAAGATTGTGTAAAAGGAACTTTCTGGCATATGGGGTCAAAAAGGGAATTCAAAAGGACTTCATTTTCATTATCTTGACAGCAGAACACCTGAAAATTTGATTTGTCTCACTCTTTTTTTCCAATAATATGCCGTAAACATTTTTCAATTCCTTAATATTTCTGATTTCCTGAACACCAGTACTCTTTTATAGGCCAAGAAAACCAAGTTTTGCATGCTGTCTCCATCAGACAGGGAATATTGCCTATTTCATTACACTAATGCCAACATTTTTCAAAATTGTTATGACAAAAGAGAATACTTTAATTTATAACCTGTCCTTGATGACAGACCATTGCCTTATCCTTTCACTTGCTTGGGGGAAGAGGAATATGTGAGACAGAGGACAACACTCTCCCTTCTCATCAGATTGTAACTGAAGAGGAATGAAAAAGAGTCAGCTCAGAAGCACTCGTAGAATAGAGCGGATGCCCCAAGACTATGCTATGAATGGCCACTCAGCGTTTCTTCTCCAGCATGCTCCTTGAACTTGACTCCTGTCCTCCATGAGGCAAACTCAAACTCCCAGAATTGGTGCTTGAATTAGTCATCTCTTTACCGGTTTGAATTTTTTTTTTTTTTTTTTTTTTAACATGGGCAGGCACCAGGAATCAAACCTGGGTCCTCCGGCATGGCAGGCACGCATTCTTGCCTGCTGAGCCACCGTGGCCCACCCCGGTTTGAGTTTTTAAAGCATCCATCTTGATGCTTTGACTACAACCAAATAAATGATGTCATCATCAGTGGAACCGGGTATCTTGGTTAGATCTCAGGGTCCAAAAAATGAAACTCCCCATAGATATGATTTTCATGGTTAAGAGATAAATTTGCTCCCCATGAAGTTATGATTTTTATCAAAAAATAATCTTTAAGATTGCTAGAATAAATGTTAACCAGTATGTACTACCATCATTGCTTTCACAATATGTGGGTTGTGACAAGTCATATATACTCTCTAAACCTGAATGAAATAACACTTGCCCTATCTAACTCAAACTTTGTTGCTGGTAGGATCAAATGAAATGACGTGAAAGTACTTTTTATAATATAAAGCCAAGGAGTGTCACCTACCAAATATAAAATCAAATAGTCCATTTTGGATTTGTAAATGACACCATCTGGGAACTCACTTTGATAGTTTGCCTTCAAAAGGGCTCTGTTTGTTATAAAAGTTTAGCAGTGATGTAACCTATATATAATTGTCCTCGAGGGCTTAGAGAGAACTACTACAGCACCACGATTGAGATGCATAAGG
Source organism: Tamandua tetradactyla (assembly GCF_023851605.1). Taxonomy (NCBI): domain Eukaryota; kingdom Metazoa; phylum Chordata; class Mammalia; order Pilosa; family Myrmecophagidae; genus Tamandua; species Tamandua tetradactyla. The sequence goes on along the minus strand of NC_135348.1, from coordinate 28,917,521 downwards.
AGAAAAGTTTAGTGCATCAAATTGTCCCCAACCTGAATGGTCTGTGCAAGACTTTTGTTATAATAATTTTATGTTCTGAATTAGTTAGCTTGTTTAAGATCAAGGAGCACACACCCACACCATGTTCAATAGGGTGTGTTGCAAGGATATGTGGGAACTTGGACTTGCAAGAAAGGCAGGGAAGCTCTGGCCATTGCCTCATCTAATCATCATACTACAGGACACTAAGAGGATACTATAGGAACAATGTACTTTTATCCACAACAACAAATTTAGCTAAAATGAATTACCTTGTTTTTTGGTTTACTCGCATTTATATTTCCCAAAAGAGTTATTTTATTTGAGTCCACTTGTCACCATTTACCGTGGAGTATCATCCTCAGGCAGGGTGCTAGCCAGACCACCTCAGAGGTAGCTGGGTCCCCATCAGGCCTTATATTGTTACCCTCAGCTTGTCCCCTACCTAGTCTGCTACGGCTGTGATCATAGGGTTGGTTTCCCCTGATGTGTATATCATAAACCAGAGCAGCACAGATAGGAGGGAATCACTCAATCTCTTACTTTAGGATGGGGGTCTGAATGTATAATTCTTTTTCTAATAGAAATAATATATGCATAATAAATAATATAGGGCATATGTTATGTTGTTTATAACAGAATATGTTAAATATTGTATATGTGAATATATGTATATGTAACCAAATGAGTCCATGTCTCCTCCATACTTCCCTTTAGTACCTCTCATTGATTTATTTATTCAGTCATTCACTGTTTTATTTTACTGTCATCCAACAGATACAATAAGGGGCTCAAAATAAACCAAGTCCTCTGGTGCCTAGTGCCTTTATTACCTCCACTATACACCTCTTGCACTTCCACCCCCCACATCCTCTCAGAACTTTTGAGAGTACCCTGCTGTGGTAGTTAGGTTCGGGTGTCAACTTGGCTAGGTGACGGTGCCTAGTTCTATTGCTGTAGACATGAGCCAATGGCATGTGAACCTCATCTGTTGCTGATTACATCTGCAGTCAGTTAGGAGGAGTGCCTGCTGCAATGAATGATGTTTGATTTAATTGGCTGGTGCTTAAATGAGAGAGCTCAAGGTAGCACAGCCCAAGCAGCTCAGCATACCTCATCTCAGCACTTGCAGCTCAGCCCAGGCCTTTGGAGATGCAGAAAGGAATCACCCTGGGGAAAGTTGTTGGAACCCAGAGGCCTGGAGAGAAGGTCAGCAGAGATCACCCTGTGCCTTCCCATGTAAGAAAGAACCTCAGCTGAAAGTTAGCTGCCTTTCCTCTGAAGAACTATATGTTAACTAAGTAAATCCCCTTTTATTGAAAGCCAATCCATCTGTGGTGTGTTGCATTTCGGCAGCTAGCCAACTAGAATACCTGCATAGGCAGTATTCACGCTCCAGACCTTTAAGGCTGCTTCAACACATCAAAAATTACAGCTCCTATACTTCTATCTTTCAGAGTCCTAATGCCCAGAAGGTAACTACTAATGTGGCAAAATGCTAATGTGCTAACTGTGATAATATGGTATATCTTTCAGGTAAATTACTTGCTCTTGAAATGAGACCCCTCTGAGGAGAATTCTTTCACCCAAAGGAGCAAAACTGGCTATATAATTTGCGGTGCCCAGGGTGAAATGAAAATGCAGGGCCTCTTGTCAAAAATTTTTAAGGGAACAAGATGTTTCAGGGCTCCATCACCCATAGAAGCTTTGAAGAACCACCAAGAACTGGGAGAAAAATATTTCTAAAAGCTCCAGAAAACAATTAAAGGACAGAAGTGCCAAATCAAGAAAAAGGCTACATAAAAGAAATAGGATTTCCTGGCATCAAGGCTGAACCCTCCCTGTTCTAGTTTGGTAGCTGCTGGAATGTGATATACCAGAAACAGCAGCTTTCAAAAGGGGAATTTATTAAGTTGCAAGTTTAGAGTTCTAAGCCATAAAAATGTCCACATTAAAGCAAGTCTGTGAAAAAATCCAAATTAAGGCACCATCAAGAGGTTACCTTAGCTCAAGAAGGCCACTGAAGTTCGAGTTTTCTTTCTCACCTGGAAAGGCATATGGTGAACATGGTGACATCTACTAGCAGTCTCTCTAGGCTTCTTGTTTCATGAAGCTCCCTCAGGGGCATCTTCCTTCTTCATCTCCGAAGGTCTCTGGCTGCATGGGCTCTGTGGCTCTCAAGCATTTTCCAAAATGGTTCCCTTTTAAAGAGCTTCAGTAAGCAACCCCACCTTGAATGGATAGAGACACAACTCCATGGAAACAATCAAAAAGCTCCACCCAGCAATACTGAATGAGGATTAAAGGACATGGCTTTTCTGGGGTCCACCACAGATTCAAACCAGCACACTCCCCTGCCCTTACTGGCTCAGAACAGAACCATCCCATGGTCCGCAGTGCTGTGTGCCTGGTGCTGGTTCTGGAGGGAGCAGAGTAGCTCTTGTGCACATACTGGGCATATGTTTGTCTGGGTAGTGGCCCCAGGGACTCACCATCCCAGAACTTGCCCTGCATGTAGAAGGCAGCTCACAGAGCTCTCCTACAGAACTGTGGGAGAGCAGTCAAATAGTTGCCTGGGAAAAGGGATTGTTGGCAATAGAATATACAGTGCCCAGGAGCTATTGATTGCTGTTCTTCTCAGAAATATCTGCAAACTGGATGATTTCAATTGTCTTATCTTCAAGTTCACTGATTCTTCTGCCAGTTCCAATCTGCTCTTGAACCCCTTTTGGGAATTTTTAAATTCTATTACTGTGGTCTTCAGGTCTGTTTGATTCCTTTTCATAATTTCTGTCTCTCTATTGATATTCTCTTTGTGTTCGTCTATCATTTGTATGATTTATTTTAGTCTTTTTGTCCTTGCTTTCCTTTAGATCTTTGAGCATAGTTAGGGCCATTTCTTTTCCCGTCAGTATTTTTATTTGATATACTAAGTCAATAGAATAAAAACACGTAATTGTCATTTTTAAAGTTCTAGGTATATTGTTTTAACTTTCAAAATTTTAGGTAAGCCAAAAGGTATAAATTCAGTCCAAACTTGACAGAGCATTCCCCAAAAGGTAGTCTCTTGGCCTTTGAATGTTTCTATCTGCAAGTCAAGTAAATTCTGAAGTCACCATATTCTAAGGGTTTTCAAAATTGAAAACCTTATATGCAATAAATACTTATTAAACTAAAGTGAATTGACAGGCACCTTTAGTTACACCATTCCTAACAACCAAATCTGCTATTCCTTTTCAATCTTCTGGTGACATGATTGGATAGGATGTTAAATTCAAGTTGGTGAGATCCTTGGAAGAAATAGCAGTGTCCTTTGGTGTAGAAGACTGCATTGATTTTAGGCCCAATTCCTAGAAGATTTCTGGTAATCAATTTGGGATAATGAGGGTCCATGCATTGCCTTTTCTCATCGTACCTCCAATACCAGCTATCTACAAAGAAGTAGGTTTTTCAGAGAGGTGGGTTAAAAATGGCTGCATCAATCTTTTTCAGAGTTAGGGAAACCCAAAGAATGTATGCTCTTAGGATAGTTTGGTTGTGTTCTTAAATTGCTGATTAACCAGTACTTGTTATCTTTAAAAATTTCATTTCTGGCTCCAATTTCATAAGCAGCTTGAACACCAGATGGCAAAGTTGGCCATAATTCATAAATTAAACTAATGCTGATCTTAGATATCTCAGCATGCTTCCACCAGAAGAACTGGTCTTTAAAGAAAAATATTTTATTTCCAATTGTAATGACAGCATCAAACCTCAAATTGAGGCCACACAATTGTGTATTGGTGGGATCAGGCATGGGTTGGTGCTGCTCTGGGCTTCCCTAGAGGAACTGAATGCTGTGTATGTCATTAGTAGAGAAGCTAAATGTGTGGGGGTCAACATAACTGTAGGTGGGAAACATTATGGCCCTTTGGTCATTAGAATAGTCAAGACCCAAGGAATGGCCAATCTCACGAACCGTGACAAGAAACAAGTTTAAGCCACTGTTGTTTTTAGTCCACATTTCACCCTCGTCAAAATGTGTATCTCCTCCAATACCAACTCCAGGTCCAAAACCATAGGCTAAAACTCCACTTTTTCCATCAAAAGGGTAGAAGTCTCTATGAGCTTGGCATGAAAAAGAGATCATAATGTCAGCCTCACCTGCATTAATCTTTATGAATTTCAGGGGTGTCACATCACTCCATACTTGGAGAACTTCTGGATGGCATAGTTGACTTCTGCAGGCACCAGGTTAGGGGTATAATTGTTGGTTCTGTAGGTGATATAATGTATCTGCCATTCTGGGCCCCCTGGTAATGTGTTTAAATGATGAATGTCCAGCACTCCACTTCGAGGAGTGTGCACCATTGCCAGAGTAGATGTGTTCAGTTGCCCAGTCACTTTTAACCCTAAGAACTACTGCATTTCCTGGATTTTAATCTGCATGAAGTTCCCATTGTCTTTTTTTTTTTTTGTCACCGGAAATCTTTCCATGTCAAGGTCATAAAAGGCTCCCAAATACCTTTCAGCAAACACCATATCATATTCTTCTGCATCTCTGGCCAGAGGAACAGATCCGGAAGTAGTAACTTAACAGGATGAGACTCAATAGAAGAAACTTCATTCTAAACTTCTCCCAAATGGCTTAACCCAATTTACACTGCTCCTTTTCAATTTAGGGCCATTTTTTTAAAACTTTTTTTATTGTACAGTATAGTATATATACAAAGCAAAGAAATAAGAAAGCATTAGTTTTCAAAGCACTCTTAAGCAAGTAGTTACGGGACAGATCCCAAAGTTTGTCATGGGCTACCATATGATTCAGAATATAGGAGGCCAGAAGGCTTAAATGTTTTTTTATAATCAAAATCGACTTTTTCTCTTTCTTTTTTGTGTGAAAAATAGCAAATATACAAAAAAGAAATAAATTTCAAAGCACAGCACCACAGTTAGTTGTAGAATATATTTCACAGTTTGACATGGGTTATGATCCCACAATTTTAGTTTTTTACTTCTGGCTGCTTTAAGATACTGGAGACTAAAACAGATATCAGTTTACTGATTTAACATTCCTATTCATTTGTCAAATCCTATCTTCACTGTATAACTCCACCATCACCTTTGATCTTTCCATTTCTCTCTTTAGGGGTGTTTGGGCTATGGCCATTCTAACTTTTTCATATTGTAGGGGCTTGTCACTAATATGGAATAGGGAGATGGAATTATCTGATGCTCTGGGGAGGCTGGATCCTCTAGGTTCCAGGATTTATCTGGACCAGGGACCCATCTGGAGGTTGCAGGTTTCTGGAAACTTACTCTAGTGCCTGCAACATTTGTGGAATCTTATGTATTGCCCTAGGTGTTCATTAAGGATTGGCTGGAATGGTCCTGGTTGGGGTTTGGCAGGTTATTATAGGTAGCAAGGTCTACCTATAATAACTTAAGTAAGAGCAATCTCCAGAGTAGCTTCTCAACTGTATTTGAACTCTTTCTGCCACTGATACTTTATTAATTACACTTCTTTTCCCCCTTTAGGTCAGGATGAAATTGTTGATCCCGTGGTGCCAGGGCCAGATTCATCCCTGGGAATCATCTCCCACGTTGAAAGAAGGCTTTTTTTTTTTTTTTGCATGTGCAGGCTCCAGGAATCGAACCCACATATCAGATGAGAATTCTACCACTGAGCTATCCTTGCCCCAGCCTTAGGGCCATTTTTAAAAGTTTTTTCCGGTATGTTTCAGGTCTGGTCTTCCTTACTAATGATTTCTACTGCTTTTATCTTTTCCTTCCTGTTTCTTTGTATGTTTGCTAATCTTCTGTTGAAACCTGAACATTTTTAAATTTGAAGGTGTTATTGCTGGATACAAGTTTAATGAATACCCGCCTCAGAGTCTAAATTCCTTGAATGCCAGGAGCTAACAAAAAAATATATGCTCAAATAAAACAAACAGACAAAAATACATATGCTCAAGAGCAGATTGGAACTGGCAGAAGAAAGAATCAGTGAACCTGAAGATAAGACAATTGAAATCATCCAGTCTGAGGAGAAGAAAGAAGAAACAATGAAGAAAAGTAAGCATTTCTTTAACTTGATAACTGTACTTAAGGTGGCTACATAAATGAATATCCTTGTCCTTAGGAAATGTACATGGCAATATTATGTGTTCAAAGAATATGATGCATACAACCTACTCTCAAGAGTTCACAAAATGGATTGATAAATTGATAGACAGATAGATAAACAGATTAGACAGGTTGATACATGATTAGATTGTGGATAGATAGATAAATAGATTTTGCAAATGTGGCAAAATGTTAAAATTGGTAATCTGGGAATCGGGGTGGATAGAGGTATATTGGAGGTTTTCTATGTTGTTTGTATTATTTTTGTAAATATTCTGCAAGTTTGAAAAAACTTAAAAATAAAAAGTTTTTTTAAAAATTATTAAGAAGTTCAAGATAACAAAACAGAACATTAAACCAAGCATGGAGCCCTTTTAAATATAGGGACTTGTGCAACTGAAACACTGCACACCCAGGAAGCCAGCCCTGCAAAGGACTGATGACATGGTGGAGTTTGAAATAACATTTAGGCCATGGGGAAGATGGTTTGTATGGGTAGTCCTCTTGCTATCTATGGTAGATTGGATTATGTGCCCCAATTTAGACATGTTCTTTATTGTAATCCACATTTCTATGGGTGTGAATCCATTGAAGATAGAATCTCTTGAAGATAATAATTGAAGGTGCAGCCCAACTGAATGAGGTTGGGCCTTAATTTGGACTACTGAAGTATTTTATAAGCAGAAGAAATTTAGACACATAGAGAGAGAGCCACAGAGAAGAGCTGGAAGCTGGAACTCAAGGAAATACAAGAGGAAAGAGTATTCAGAAAGTCAAGGAATTCAAGGATCACTGCCAACCAGAATGCTACAGAGACCAGCAGGAAGCAAACTCTCTAGCCTCTGCAACTATATGCCAATAGATTCCTTTATAGAATTGTGATTCATTGAATAGTATTTGTGATGGCAGCCTAGCAAAACTAAGAAACCATACTTCAAATTATACCACCTAGGCAAGTCCCTGTTCAAACCACTTTAAAAACTCTGTGTTTTCCAGAACTAAAGGAAAGAATAAAGCTCTCTGGAGATCACTAGAATACAGGAAGAAAGAAGTGTCAAACAATAAGAGAACTAGAAATACTAAATAATCTGCTCAAGGTCACATAATCAGTATGTATTTGAGCCAAGACTACAGCACCCTTCTCATTCCCCTCTACCCTCTGCCTGCCTCTGGCACTAGAGTGTCCACAGAGCTTGGAAATACAGGGGAAATAGCATACCTATTTTAGTTCAGATTGCCATTTGGAACCATTGCTTTAAAAATAGAGGCCCTTCACCTCAAAAGATGTCTAGAGGATGAAAAATATATATTGAGCATATTATTTGAAAGTGTAACTAAAACATACTTTGTTTTTATCAGATAGAAAATTTATTGAGTATGCATGCAAGAAGGACATCTGGACACTCTGGCAAAGAAAGAGGTAAGAAGCAAGAGTCCCCAATACTGTGGGACCATCTGCTTTTATAGATTTTTGTTCCCTTTGTAATTTTTATTAACTATTTTACTACCTTCCCCTTTTTCCTTCTTCACTGATGCTTGAGCGTAGATGGCTCACTCAGGTGGGATTAGTTGACTCCACACTTCGCCCTAGATGACTCACTCAGGTGGGATCCTTTGGCCCCCAAGTGCTGTTTATTGTGGTTCTTCTCAGAGATATCTTTCTCCTTGTGGTTTGACCATTCTGGGAATTTTCCCTTTTCTTAGCCGGTCAGCTACTGCCCTAACTCTAACTCAGCCTCAGCTTCCCCCTCAGAAAGTTCTAGCTCCCTTATGTTAAGGGAATTTGGGCTAATGTTCTGCCTTCTGTAGCTGCTTCCAGCTGTCAGTGTGTCACAGGCTCTACTTGTGGAAGCCTTGAAGTCTCTGGCTATGCCGTTGAGTGTGGCTGGTTGAGCAAGGTACCTCTGGCAAGGAGAAGGTTGTTGTGAAAGGTTTGTAATCTGGAAGAAACAAGCTGGGTAAGAAATTGTATACATGGTACATGGTCTGAACAGAAGCAGAAGCAAGATGAAGCTGAGGGTATTCTTTAGAGTTTTTAGGAACACTGTTGGTATCCTCAGGAACTGGGTATCCTCAGGACATTCTTCCCTGGAAGATGCCTAGACCTCCACTCCCAAGGCGGGGGGGGAGGGGCACTCACCCCACATGAGAGAAGTCTAAGACAGTGTTCCCAGTAATGCCTTTGCCCTCTAGTTTCTTGATTCCTGAGGGCTAAAAGTGAGCAGGCTCTAGAAGAAGGGAAGCTTTGTATTCGGCCACAGTGGGTCTCAGTAGAGCTGACCGACCAAGGCCTGGAGGGGAGACATTTCCGTTGGAAAGCACTTAATTCCTTGGAGCATAGACCAAAGGTGATGCCCTAGAATGTCAAAGACAACATCTTGATTGGTACAAGAATCCTTAGCCTAGAATCCTGTGTCACAAAAGAAGGAATGTCTCAGAAGACATTGAAAGAGGAGAAAGAGAGACAGAGGAGAAAGAGAGAAGCCCTCATGGAGGTAGGGGAGAGGACCTCTGTGGAGGGGATGAAAAGAACAGATCCAGAAGGAGGAAAAGTCTGGGTCCTCAGAGAAGAGGAAAGGAAGGAGTGTGGAGGAGTCTTGGAGAGCTGAAGAGGTGGGGAGAAGACAGAGGGACTTGATTTGGCTCCCATCAGACTCCTGCTTGTTACGGGAGTAGCCCCCAGTCAGGTCTCAAGGGCAGCGTCACCCACTACAGTGAGGCTCCTTGGATCTGCAGGGCATGGAGACAGGCTTCTGTCCCCTCCAAGAAGGGAGACAGAGAACTCAGAGCAGACTGAGTTAACGTCCTGGGGGAGCCAGATCAGAGCCTCTAGGTTCTTAGAGACACAGCATTGCATGATCATGTAGGAGAGGATAACAATGAGCCAAGCAAGAGGAAAAAGTGAAAGCACACAGCCAAGCCTCCCAGTCAATAGTCATAACTTACCACACCAGAAGGTCAGAAAGGGGAAGTGTCTCCTGGCTGGCTTGCCAAAATATGTTGCCAGATTTGGCCTGCTAGGTTCTTGGCCATGCTGCAAGAAAGAATTCAAAGGCAGAGCACAGAGAGTAAGCAAGCAGAAAATATATTCAGCATGCATGTAAGAAGGACATGTGGGCACTCTCTCAAAGAAAGAAATGAGAGGCAAGAAGCCCTAACATACATTTAAAAAATAAATTTATTCCACATCTACCAACTTTTCAGACACCCTATACATGTATTGACATTGAAAGACATCATTGTATATTATTGAGTGAATGATCATATATTTTTGATAATATGTAGCAATATGCAGCTACATATAGTAAGAATACTAAGATGGAGAGTAGGAAGGGGACAAGCAGTCCTTTTTAAGCTCACACACTTTTGCATTATTTAAATTGTTTGCCATGAGCATTGTATTACTCACACAATTAGTTTTGAAAAGATATTTTTATCTTGAGGGGTATGCTGGTTTGAAAGGATTTATGTACCCTAGGAAAGCCATATTTTAATCCTAATTAATCTTGTGGGTGCAACAGTTTCTTCTAATCCCTAGTCAGTACTATAGAGACTTGATTAGGTTATCTTCACGGAGATGTGACTCAATCAACTGTGGGCATTAAACTTGATTGGATGGAGATGTGTTTCCACCCATTCTATGTGGGTCTTGATTAGTTTACTGGAATCCTATTAAAAAGGGGAGACTTTTGGAGAGAGTTCCTTTTGAAGATGATGAGAGAACCAGAGTCCACCAGTCAGTGACCTTTGGAGATGAAGAAGGAGCAGGCCACGGGGGAGCATCATGAAGCAGGAGGTCTGGAAAGAAAGCTAGCAGATTTCACCATGTTCACAACATACCTTTCCAACTGAGAGAGAAACCCTGAACTTCATTGGCCTTCTTGAACCAAGGTATCTTTCTATTGATGCCTTAGATTGGACATTTTTGTAGCCTTGCTTTGGATTGGGACATTTGCATGGACTTAGAACTGTAAACTTGCAACTTACTAAATTTCCCCCTTTTAAAAGCCATTCTATTTCTGGCATATTGTATTCCAGCAGTTAGCAAATATAGAACAAGGGGCTACAAAGAAGAAACAAATAGATCAAAAATAGACCTCATAGGAGTGGGAAAGAGACTGAAACTGCAGGTTTGGAACTACCTGGCTGGCCACTGTTTGATCCCTCTGAGATCTGTTTCATTACTTTGAGGGTGAGTCAATCCCCCAGATTCAGAGGCTGTCCAAAATCAGTGTGGACCCTTAGCTTTCCAAGAGACCTTACCCATTACCTGGTTTAATTTCCCAGTAGTTATACAACTTTCTATAGTCTCAGTCCTTAATCAACTTCTTTCTATTCTTCCTGTTGCTATAGACTAATAGTTGTTAGACGATTTTCTTATGTGAAATTTCTCTCCTTAAAACCAATAATTATTCTAGCTATGCTCTTCAAAACACAATAGAAAAATATGTATCCCATCTTCTATGCCAGTCATATTATTTGCCAGCTGTCATGTCTATTCTTACTCTTCTCTTTTCCAAACTCAATTAACACCTCAGTCCCTCTCCATGTGATCTTACATTGTTATAGCTTCTTTGGACTCATTTAACTCTCTTTAAATGTGGCATAATTGAGAATAACACCTTACATGTGACCTGAACAAAGTATAGCAAACTGTACTTCTATTATGCAACATAAGATTATATCAGCTCATTTAGCAGCCACATCATACTGTCGGCTCTAGATCAGCTTATACTGCCTAAAAGTCATGGATCGCTATCAGTGTGGTTTGTTTCCTTTCTGAAAAAAATTTAAAGTTTTTGAAACTAAATCCAGGCATTATTTATTTTTTCAGTTCAACATTTCCTCTATCAAGTTGAGATATTTAAAGAATGTGCCTTTACATGCACAAATGTAAACTTTGTGGTATTCTTATTCTTTTATTCTAAAGATTATGAATACATGTTCACTGTGAAATGTTTTGAAAACACAAATATATAAGCAAAAACAAGACAGTAAAAATTGCCATTTAATTTAGCACCCAGATGTTATTACTATTAATATTTTTGTTAAATTAATCCCCACTTCTTTCTATGCATAATTATGCTTTCTCCCAATAACTGGATCATATAATATACACTGCTTATAACCATATTTTTTATTTAACAATATATTATGACTTCTTTTCCTTGTTATTAAATATTCCTCTCCACCAAAGTTAGAAGGATATCACCTTCTATCATGTAGTCTACCTTACTTTGTTTATTCAATCACATGTTCCTGGATATTTACTTCTATTTTATCCATATTATAAGAAGGACTGTGAAGAATCATCTTATACTTATTTTTTGTGTGTATATCCAACATGATTTCTTTAGAAATCGTTCCTAGAAGTAACACAATAAAAAGGTAAGACTTTGTGGAATTGTAACCCATGCCAAGCTCTGAAATCTGTTCTACAACTGATTGCTGTGATGTACTTTTGAAATTTATTGCTTTTTTGTATATTTGTTATTTTTCACAAAAAAGAAAAAAGGAGAAGGGGGAGTATAACAGAGAAGACAGGATTTGACAAATGAGTATGATGCTGAATCATTATATTGATATTTCTTATGGTCTCCAGTGTCTTGGAGCAGCTAGAAGAAAAAAACAAAAAGTCATGGAACTGTAAACTTTACCGAACTTTAAAATCTGCTCTATAACTACTTGTTAAAGTGTATTTGGTATTTCATTGCTTTTTTGTATATATGTTATATTTCACAATTTAAGAAAAAGGTAAGCCTTTTGAATTTTTTGACACCTGTTGTTGGACTGCCCTTCAGAAAGATTGTGCAAATCTGTATCCCCACTAGCAGTATTTCAGAGAATCCGTCTTGCACTGTCACCAAAACTTGAACCTATTTTAATCTAGATTGTTTTGAAAATGTATTTTGCAAGCCTCTAAAGTTGGACAAATGTTGATAACTCTACAAACAGGATGCTTGACTATGGGATTTGGGTCAGGATATACATTTCAATATTAAATTATTCATAGACTCTCTGATTCATTACCCTACTTTTGGATTACATATCACAAATCTCTGTGAATCCTAGGTGGCACTCAAAGTCTCATACCTCTGAGAAAGCTTACATATGCACTTACATTCTTTGCTGAAATGTTTATGGAAGCAGTGCCCTACTGCAAGCTTTGGAAAAGATGGAAATAATGGCTGAGAATGAACTAGAAAGTATTTCAGCAGATGAATTAAGAGGAGTATTGAAAGAATGTGAATGGTGGAGTCATCTTGAGTACTGGGGTTTTGAAGAATTCTTTGATAATAAGTTCCGTAACCTTAGGGTACTTATTTGATCACAGATGCTTGTCTAATCCCTAGTGGCAGCTAAATCTTCAGGATCCCTTTTTAAACTAAAATTGAAGAGGGAAATGATGACCTATTTCTCTGTGTCAATCTCCTTGTCAGATAGGAATAGGCCATGTTTCTAACTTCCAAACACGATGAAAACAATAGACATCTTTGTGTGTACTGAAGTCCCATTACAGGCTGTAGAGGAAACTCAACTGCTTAAAGAGAAGAGAAAGCACCAGAGCTGTGCTCTAGCCTTCACTGGTTTTCTCTTCACTGCTAGATACAATGACTCAAAGACTTCTTGCCAATGAAGAGGGCCCAGGCAGATATGGAAAAGCAAAAACACTTGGAGTTTATTTTAGTATTCACATTTTAAGAACAGCTTTACGTTTTTGTGAGAAAATGATAACATACCTGTTGTAACAAAATAAAATACGAAAAGTATAGAGAACAAATTAAAAATCATCTAGTCATAATACCCAGAGTCAATAATTGTCAGAATCAGAAATATGAAAACAATTATCTATATATATGAGCTCAAACATGAACTCTTTAACCTAGTCTACTCAACAAAAAGCATGAAATGTCTCCAACTCAATAAATATGGCAGAATATCATCATTATTAATGACTGCATGGTGTTACTATGAGCGTATGCCATAATATACTTGGTCGGTTCTCAATTAGGTTGTTTCCAATTCTTGAAGCTACTATAAACAATCTTGAAATAAATGTCCTTGTATATATCTTTCACAACTTTTAGAAATATTGAAATAACTGTGTATAATGTGTTTGTTATTAATAACACATTAAAATTATGATGTCACACTTGGAAGAAATTGGAAATATGTGCAACTTCTCTAATCTTTATACACATCTATAGAAAGTAAGTAGCTACTGCCACTGTTGTGCAAAATACAAGGACCTTGAATTCTTTAATATGATCATCTCATCCTCTCTCCTGTTTCACATGCTATTGTGTTCAGAATTTTTGTTCTATCTTTTTGTTGCTTTTCTTGTTATTTTACTTTAATTTTTTTTTTATTTCAAAAAATGTTCAACCCATAGAAACAAAGAAAACTTCAAGGAACACCTATAGACATCTGGGGAGGATGACAGAGTAGGGAGCTCCTCGACTTAGTCATTCCACCAAAACAACTATTAAACAAGCAGGATCTGCCTGAAACAATTATTTTGAAATCCCAGAAGCCATAAAAATACTAAACAGCCTCCAGGAAACAGCAGAAAGAACATGTCCATCTCCTACTCTCCCAGCAGGGTGCCATGGGGTTTAAGACCTTGGCTAGCTGCTGCAGACAGAAAGAGATGGAAAAATCCTCATCTCCAAGAACATAGGCCTGAATGATCACTGATCATGGCTTTTGGTTAGTGAATTCGGATTGCTGGGTACCAACTTGAAGGGCAGATATTGTGTCAACCCCACCCTGACAAAAATGGTGGCAGCCATTGTTTCACATCTCCCCAGGAAGGGGCAGAGGCAGTGGAGATTTAAAGACACAGCACTTCCTTAGGGCTACAGGGAAAGTTAGCTAAATAGCTACATTTTGGGGGCAGACCAGGAAAGCTCACCTTCGGGGAGCCATCACAGAAGATTTTGCACCCTTCCTGAGTCCCTCTCTAGGGCACTTTGGAAACCATCTGCTCACCCTTCATTGGTCCCTGGCCCTGTTTTGCCTAGTAAAGACCAACTTGGGAAAGATCTCTTTGGGGTGCTCCAGAATTTGCCCTCCAGGCAAAAGCAGCTTGAGACAACAGCAGCAACAAAAATGTAAGAAATTAAAAGGCACACAGTCTGGAACAAAAGACTGCCAGCTCCAAAAGACTCCCAGCTACCTGGGAGAAGGATGTTTGTCTCCTGGGAAACAGAAGGAACAAGCAAAATCCTGTAAGTAGGGGAACTCCAAAACAACTAATAAGCAAAAGCCCAGAACAAAAGACAGGCCCAGTCAGACAGCATTCACCATGGGCAGACCTTTCTGTTAGGAGGTCCAAAGCTCAAGACAATCTGTCTTATCACCAACGGATCTCAAACCAAGAAACAGACATCTTAGCTAGCATTTTAAATATTAAAATGTACAGTGTGCAACAAGAGTATAAGATAAACAAAGAAACAGGAAATGATGGCCCGTTGAAAGGAAGAGGTAAAGATCAAGAAAAACACCAATGAAGAAGATAAGATTGTGGACATATTGAATGTTTTAGTTTGCTAATGCTGCCAGAATCCATTACGCCAGAAATAGACTGGCCCTTATAAAGGGGATTTATTTAGTTACAAATCTACAGTTCTTCAGAGGAAAGGCAGCTTGCTTTCCTGTGTTCTGACACATGGGAAGACACACCATGATGTCTATTGGCCTTCACTCCTGGATTCTGGGTTCAAAAGGCATTCCCAGGGCAATTCCTTTCTGCATCTCCAAACATCTGGGTGTGAGCTGCTGAGCGCTCATCTGACACGTCCTTTTAAGCTTCCAGCTGATCAAATTAAAACGTCATTCATTGTGGGAGGCACTCCCCTTAGCCAACCACAGAGGTAATTAGCCGTAGATGAATTTCACATGCTGACGATTTACGTTCACAGCAACAGAACAGCTAACAGCTGGGACCACTATCTGGCCAAGTGACATCTAAACCGAACTACTACACTAAATGAAGCTTTTAAAAAATTGATCTTAAAAATCATGCACAAGGACATGAAGGAAAGTACAGAGGAAGAACTACAGGGTATCAGGAAAACGATGAATGAGCAATATGACAGTATTTATAAATAGAGACTTTTAAAAGGAACCAAAGAAAGCTACTGAATTTGAAGACCATAATAACTGAAATGAAAAAATTCCCAGGAGGGTTTCAAAATCATATTGGAGTTGACAGAAGAAAGAATCAGTGAATTTGAAGACAGGACACTTGAAATGAGTCAGGCTGAGCAGAAGAAAGAAAAAAGAAATACTAAAAGTGAAAATAGCCAAAGACAGCTATGCGACACCATTGAACACACCAATGTACACTGTATGGGAGTCCTAGAAGGGGGAGATAAAGAGAAAGGGACAGAAGAAATGTTCAAAGAGATGACAGAGAATTTGACGATCTTAGCAAAATATGTGAATATGTACATCCAAAAAGCCCAGAGAACACTAAATAGGATACACACGAAGAAAAATACATGCCATATTTTAGTTTGTAAGCTGCTGGAATTCAATATACCAGTAATGAAACGGGTTTTGAAAAGGAGACTTTATTAAGTTGCTAATTTATAGTTGTAAGACTGTGAAAATGTCCAAATTAAAGCAAGGTTATAAAAATGTCCAATCTAAGGCATCTAGGGAAAGATACTCTGGTTCAAGAAGGCCAATGACATTCAGGGTTTCTCTCTCAGCTGGAAATTCACATGGCAAGATCTGCTAGCTTTCTCTTCAGTGGCTTCCCTGGGGCTCTGTCAGTTATGGTGACTCTAAAGCTTCTTCCAAGATAGTCCCCTCCCAAAGGCCTCCAGTAAACTACCCACTTAGCTTCATCTCCATGGGAACCATCTAATCAAAAGTTACCACCCACACTTTGGTGGGTCACATCTCCATGAAAACAATAAATACGTTCCTACCCAGTAATATTTAATGAGGATTAAAGGACATAGCTTTTCTTGGGTACATAATAGCTTCAAGCCAGCACACCCCATCATATATTGATTACACTAACATATGAAAAGGATAAGGAAAGAGTTCTGAAGACTGCTGGAGAAAAGCCACATTACATACAAGGGAATCCCAATTAGATTGAGTGCCAATTTCCTATCAGAAACTATGGAGCAAGAAGGCAGTGGGTTGAATTACTGAAAGTGCTGATGGAAAACAACTGCCAGTCAAGAATTTTATATCAAGCAAGGCTTTCTTTCAAAAGTGAGAGAGAGAGTGCATGGGTAGAATGCTTGCCTTCCATGCGGGAGACCTGGGTTAGATTCCCGGACCATGAACCACCACCACCCCCAAAAAGAGTGAGGGAGAGATTGAGACATTCTCAAATAAAGAAAAGCTGATAAAAGTTTATTGCCACTATCCCTGCTTTACAAACAGTGGTAAAGGGAATTCTTCAGACTGAAAGGAAAGGGCACATGCCATGGTTCAAAGCAGCACAAGGAAATAAACACCTGCGGTAAAGCTAACCATTTGGATAATTATAAATACCAGCAGTATTGTATTGTTTGGTTTGTAACTGAACTTCTTATTTCCTACAGGTGTTAAATGCAAATGTATTGAAAGTAATGATAAATCTAGGTTTCTGGAATATAATGTATAAACATATAAGTGGTGACAAGTACCAAAAATATGGAGTGGGGAAAGAGGGGACAGGAAATGTATACGTGTATGCTTTTGAAGTTAAGTTGGTTTTCAAAACAAATATGATTGTTATATATTTAGGATGTTAAATTTTAACCCCATGGTAACTTCAAGGAAAACAGATGAAAAATATGTCCAGAGAGAAATGAGAAGGCACTCATGATGGTACAATATAAAAAAGCAAATAAATATGAGTAGGCTCTAATGGAACTGAAAGACAAAATATATATATATATGACTTACAAAGGCTAAATAGAAAAATGGCCAAAGAAATCTTATTTATCAGTAGTGACTTTAACTAGAAATGGGTTAAACTCTCCAATAAAAAGGCAGAGATTGGCAGATTGGATAAAAAAGCATGACCCATGGTTCAGTGATAGAATGCTGGCCTTGTATGTGAGAGACCCAGGCCTGATTCCCAGACCATGCACCACCACCACCACCCCACCCCCCACCCCCCAAAAGAGAAGCATGACCCAACTACATGTTGTCTGCAAGAGATTCAACTTACAGTCAAAGACACAAGTAGATTGTGGTGACGGTATGGAAAAATATATACCATGCCAGTAAGAACCAAAAGAGTGCTTGGGTAGTTATACTAATATTGGATAAAATAGGCTTTATGTCAAAAGCAGTTATTAGGTATAAAAATGGTCATTATATACTGATAAAGTGGACAATTCAACAGGAACATGTAAAAATTATAAATATATATGCACCTAACAGCTGAGCCCCAATATATATGAAGCAAATACTGACAGATTTGAAGGGCTAAATTGATAGTTCTACATTAATAGTAGGAAAGTTTAACACACCACTCTCAATAATGGATAGAACATCTAATCTGAAGATTAATAAGGAAGTAGAGGACTTGAGTGATACATTAAACCAACCAGACCTAAGAGACATATATAGAGCAGTGTGCTCAATAAAAACAGAACACACATTATTCTCAAGTGTGCACATGGATCATTCTACAGGATAGACCATTTGTTGGGTAACAAAGCAGATCTCAATTAATTAAAAATATTGAAATCATACAACCTATATTTCTCCAGGCACAATGGATTGAAGCTAGAAATTAATGAGAGAAAATGGAAAATACACAAATATGTAAGAATTACACAACATACTCTTAAACAACCAATGGGTTAAAGGAGAAATTAGAAGTGAAATTGAGGCTAATGAAAATGAAACTATAACAAACCAAAACTTATGGGATGCAGCGAAGGCAGTGCTGGAAGGGAAATTTGTAGTTCTAAATGCTTAACTTCAGAAAAGAAGAAAGACTCCAAGTCAGGGACCTAACCTCAAAACTAGGAGGACTACAAAAAGAAGAGTAAACTAAACCCAAAATGAGTAGAATGAAGGAAATAACAAAGTTCAGATTGGAGATAAATAGAAAACAAACCAACAACAACAACAACCAAAAAAAAAAAAAAACAGAATCAATAAAACTAAAAGTTAGTTCTTTGAAAAAATCAATATAATCAACAGACCTTCAGCTAGATGAATGAAAAAAAAAGATGATACAAGTAATGAAAATCAGAAATGAGAGAGACAGATTGCTACCAACTCTGCTGAAATAAAAAGGTCTATAACAGGATACTATGAACAACTGTATGCTAATAAATTAGGTAACCTAGATGAAGCGAACAAATTCTTAGAAACACAAAAACTACTGACAGTGTTTCATGAAGAAATAGATCCCAACAAACCAATTACTAGTAGAGAAAGTGACTCAGTAATCAGAAACCTTCCAACAAAGAAAAGTGTAGGACCAGATTTCTTTACAGGGAAATTCTATCAAAATTCTAATAGGAATTAACTCCAATTCTGTTCAAATTCTTCCAAAAAAATTGAAGACAGGGAATGCTCCCTAACTCATTCTATGAGGCCATTACCTTCATACCAAAGCCAGATAAAGATATCACAAGAAAAGAAAACTACAGACCAATATCTCTTATGAATATAGATGCAAAATTCTCAATAAAATACTAGCAAACCAAATCCAACAGCATAGTGAAAGAATTACACACCATTGTCAACTAAGATTTATCCCTGGTATGCATAACTGGTTTAACAAAATAAAATCAATTAATGTAATACACCACATTAATAGAATGAAGGGGAAAAACACATTATCATCTTAATTGGTGCAGAAAGGGCATTTGATAAATGCATCACCCTTCCTGATGAAAACACTTAGAACATTAGGAATAGAAGGAAATTTTCTCAACATGATAAAGGGCATGAATGAAAAGCCCACAGCTAACATCCTACTTAATGATAAAAAATGGAAAGCTTCCCCTTTAAAATCTGGAACAAGACAAGGATGCCCTCTGTTACCTCCATTGTACTGGAAGTTCTAGCTAAAGCAATTAGCTGTGAAAATTAATTAATTAATCAAATGGCATTCAAATTGGAAAGGAAGAAGTAAAATTTTCCCTATTTGCAAAAGATATGAGTCTATACACAGAAAATCCTGAAAAATCTGCAGCAAAGCTTCTAGAGCCAATAAATGAATTCAGCAAAGTGGCAGGAAAAAGAGCAACACCCCAAAATCAGTAGTGTTTCCATACACAAGCAATGAACAATTAGAAGAAGAAATAAGGAAGAAAGTTCTGTTCACAATAGTAACTAAGGAATCAAGTTTCTAGGAATAAATCTAACTGAGAATATAAAGGACTTGTACACAGAAAACTATAAAATATTGCTAAAAGAAATCAAAGAAGATCTAAATAAATGGAAGCACATTCCATGTTCATGGGTTGAAAGACTAAATATAGCTAAGAGGTCAGTGCTACCCAAAGCAATTTATAGTTTCAGTGCAATCCCAATAAAAATTCCAACAATCATCTTTGCAGAAATGGGAAAGCCAGTCATCACATTTATATGGAAGGGAAAGAACAGATTGAAAAGTGACAGAAAAATGACCAGGACAGCGGTTTCAGGGTATGAGTGACCTGAGAGGGTCTTGTACACTACATAAGGAGGTCATAGATGAAAAACCTGAGGAATTGAGATGCAGAGAACTGGGTGAGTGGGCTCTATCAGGACTCCACTGGGGACAAGAGGCCATGCCTAGGAAAGTGCCTGCCACCACAGCCAGCTTGGGATATCAGCCCCTTCAACTCCACAGACCAGAGCTCTCTTGGAGAACCTGAAAGCCAGTAAATAAGCTTTCTCTACTCATACAGACCATCTAAATATTGTGCAACGCCTATCACACCCCTTTCCAAATGGAGACCCAGAGCCCTGAGGAGTGCATGCATAGGAAGGCAGACAAGAGGAAGCAAGTCACACTGTGCCCGATGACCGCCCCACGCCCATGTGTGCCACAACCCTCTGCTCTCCATGCCCTGACCCATGTGTCCCACTCACCGCTCCCCATGCACCATGCCTAGCTCCCCTATGCCCTGTTCACACACGTACTAGTGCACCCATGCCTGACCCCCAGTGCCCTGTGCACCTACCTGTGCACCTGTGCCCCAAACACCCAAATTCCACATGCCGCCTCCCTGAACCCCATGCACATGCGCTCACGCACAGCCATGCAACCACGTCCTGCCCCCATGCCCCACCCCTCCCCACCTCATGCACATGTACACCTGTGCCCTGCTCTCCATCTCCCCATGCCTGCCTTCCTGTGCACCCACACACTGGTGCACTGCGCACCCATAAACCTGCACCATCCCCGTGACCTGCCTCCCACCACACCCCATCTCTATAACTACCATTCCATGCCATGCCTGTTGCATCCTGCACTTGAAACCCCCACGACCAGATGCCAAACACCCCACACCACTGGGCACCCACACAGCACCCAGCTCCATGCCCAGCCCTGCACCCCACCCACACCCCTGCCCATGTCCCTATTCCCTGTGTCCCATGTTCTGTACCCCACCTCATGCCCCTCCCTGTGCCACCCACCCCATGCCCTGTGCCCTCACCCCTGCACCTTGTGCTCCATGCCACACCTGCACCACATCCTGTGTCCCCACTCCCTGCACACTGCACCTCAGTGGTTCATGCTCCATGCCTCACCTAGCTAGCAGGCATTTCCAGTTTAGCTGAGGATAGGGGCAGCTGACATACCCAATCCCACAGCCCACGGTCATACTAAGAGGAAGCCTGGGGGCCACCAGGCCCATCAGGCTCATAAGCAGAATCTCAGCTGAGGTGCACACTGCCCACACCCACAGCCCCATGACTGGTGACTTTCAGCACACACCAGGACCAGCACACCTGGCTGAAATTCTATTAGGTCCCCATCCAGCTCACCCTGTGGCCATAGTTGGGGAGAATCAGGCCTGAGGGGAAGAGGAGACCCAAGAGTGCCATCTGCTGGGAAGAAACAGAAAGTACAGTCCAGAAAACTGTCTAGCTTCAAAACAGATCTTCAAGAAGAGTTCCATGCCCTGCATGAGATTCGGACCTTGGTTTGGTGGGGGATTACTGATGAAACAAGTGAGAAAGAGACCTTCGATGCAAATCCTTGCAAATACAAAACCTTAGATGACTGAGGGAAACCAACTTCCAAAGTAACCCTATCGAGAAAATTAAATGCCTCAAAGCCAGCAGAAAATCACAAAGCATATGAAGATGCAGGTAGATATAGCCCAGGCAAATGACCAAATTAAAACACTGGGGGAGACACAGACTTTGGAACAACTGATCAAAGAGGTTCATGCAACTCTTCTAAATAATTCAATGGGTTGGCTAATGACAAAAGATATCAAGAAGACACTAGAAGAGCATAAAGAAGAATTTGAAAGAATAAATAGAAAAATAGCAAGTATCACAGAGATGAAAGATACTGCAGACTAAATAAAAAATATACTACACATAACAACAACACACACAAAAGCAGATTTGAAATATACTAGACATATAACAACAAAAGAAAGAAAAAGTGAACTAGGAGGACAGAATAATATCATTCAAATGTGCAAAAATACAAATGGCAGAAAAAAAAGGAAAAATTGGAATTGGGTCTCAGGGAAATGATGGACAATACAATGCACGTGAATGTAAGAATCATCAGTGTCCCAAAAAGAGAAGAAAAGAGTAAAGGGCTAGGAACAGTAGTTGAGGAGATAAAAGGGGAAAATCAACCCTTATAAAATACATAAATATGCAAAACAGAGAATCACAATGAACCCCAAATAGAATAAATTCAAGTAGGCCTACTCCAAGACACATACTAATCACTCTGTCAACAAACTAGATAACTTAGGTAGAATGGAAAAATTCCTGGAAACACACGAACAAAGGACACTGACTCAAGAGGAAATAGAAGATCTCAGCAAACCAATCACAAGTAAAGAGATTTCAATCGGTCACCAAAAATCTTCCCATAAGGAAAAGTCCAGAGCTAGATGGCTTCACTCAGGAATTTCAGAAATCACTAGCACCAATCCTGCTCAAACTTTTCAAAAAAATTGAGGAAAAAGGAATACTACCTAATTCATTTTATGAAGCTAACATCACTTTAATACCAAAACGGACTAAAGATACTATGAAAAAAGAAAACTACAGCCAATCTCCCTAATGAACATAGATGCCAAAATTCTCAACAAAAATACTAGCAAATTGGGCGGGCCGCGGTGGCTCAGCGGGCAAGAGTGCTTGCCTGCCATGCCGGAGGACCCCGGTTCGATTCCCGGCCCCAGCCCATGTAAAAAAAAACAAACAAACAAACAAAATATAATAAAAAATAAGAAAATGTTTAAAGATGTTTCCCTTTCTTCCTTCCATCCTTCCTTCCTTCTCTGTCTTTCCTTCCCTTCCTCCCTCTCTAAAAAAAAAAAAAAAAAAAAAATACTAGCAAATTGAATCCAACAACACATTAAAAGAATTATAAATAATGACCAAGTGGAGTTTATACCAGCATCATTCAATGCAAGAAAATCAATTAATGTAATGTAGCACATTAACAAATCAAAAGGAAAAAAATCACCTCATCATCTTGATTGATGCTGAAAAAGCATTCGACAAAATTCAATGTCCTTTTCTGATAAAAACACTTCAAATGGTAGGAATCAAAGGTACTTCCTCAATATGATAAAGGGCATATATGAAAAACCTATAGCCAGCCTCACACTCAATGGTGAGAGACTGAAAGCTGTCCTCCTAAGATTGGGAATGAAACGAGGATGCCCTCTATCACCACTATTACTCAACATGGTATACAAGTTCTACCTAGAGCAGTCAGGTAGTAAAAAAGAAATAAAAGGCATCCAAATTAGAAAGGAAGAAGTAAAACCTTCATTATTTGCAGGTGACATGATACTAGAAAAATCCTGAGAAATCTACAACAAAGTCACTTCAGCTAGTAAACAAATTCAGAAAGGTGGTGAGAGATATAAAATTAATCTGCAAATATCAGTAATGTTTCTATACACGTTAATGACCTAGCTGAGGACTCAAGGAAAAAATTCCATTCAAAATAGCAACTAAGGCAGAGCCCATTGAGGGATGGGAAAAAAATATATGGAACTATTAAACTTTTCCATCAGGGAATCCCCTGATACTGTGTCATACATTAGGGACACCCAAATCAATAGGCCAAGCTCTTGATCCTGAGGCTTACTTTTATGAAGCTTATGTAGGTAGCAGAGAAACTTAGCTTACTACGGGTATGCTGAGGTGTTACTTCTGGAGGACCTCTTTTGCTGCTCAGATGTGGCCTCACTCTCTCTAAACTCAACTCTGTAAGTGAAATCACTGCCCGCCCCCCTACATGGGACATTATATCCAGGGGTGAAAGTCTCCCTGATAACATGGGAGATGACTCCCGGGGATGAGTTTGGCCCTGGCACATGGGATCAATGATTCCTTCTTGACCAAAAGGGGGAAAAGAAGTGTAATTAATAAAGTATCAGTGGCTGTGAGAGTTCAAATAGAGTTGAGAGGATACTTTGGAGGTCACTCTTATGCAAGTTCAGTTAGACATTGCTACCTATCATACCTTGCCAAACCATTCCAGCCAATCCTAAAGAACACCTTGGGCAATACATAAGGTTCTAGAAAGGTTCTATGTACTAGGATAACTTTCAAGAAACCTACAATCTCCAGATGGGTCCCTGGATCAGATAAGTCCTGAAACCTAGCCCAGCCTCTCCAAAATATCAGCTAGTTCCATCTCCCTACCCTATATTATTGACGGCTGCTTTCAACATGAAAAAATTAGAATGTCCATAGCCCAAATACCCCTAAAGAGTAGGATAGAAAGATCAAAGTTGATGGTGGAGTTATACAGAAAAGGTAGAGTTTAACAAACAAGTATCATTAAATTGATATTTCTTTTTAGTCTCCAGTATCTTAGAGCTGCTAGAAGTAAAAGTCTAAAATTGTGGAACTGTAACCCATACCAAGCTCTGAAATCTGTTCTACAACTAATTGTTGTGCTGTGCTTTGAAATTTACTGCTTTTTTTTTTTGTATATATGTTACTTTTCACACACACAAACAAGTCGATTGTGATGATGAAAAGTATTTCTTCCTTCTGGCTCCTATGTTCTGGAGCAGCTAGAAGGAGAACTCTGAGAGGATGATATGGTAGGCCAGGACAAACTCTGTGATCTGTTGTGTAGCTGCTTGTTGAAGAATGCTTTGAAAACTGTTTTCTTTTTCTTTCTTTGCTTTGTATGTATGTTATGTTATACAATAAAAAATTTTTTTAAATAGCAACTAAAAGAATCAATATCCAGAAATAAACTTAACTGGGGATGTAAAGAATTTGTACACAGAAAACTACATAACATTGGACAAAAAAAAAAAAGATCTAGGGCAGGCATGGTGGCTCAGCAGGCAGTGTTCTCACCTGCCATGCCAGAGACCGGGGTTCAATTCCCAGTGCCTGCCCATACAAAAAAAAAAAAAATCTAAATAGGTGGAAAGACATTCCCTGCTCATGGATAGGAAGGATAAGTATAGTTAATATGTCAATTCTACCCACATTGATCTACAGAGTCAGTTCAGTAACATAATTCCAACAACCTACTTTGAAGACTTGGAAAAGCTAGTTACCAAATTCATCTGGAAAGGAAGAGACCCGGAATAGGTAAAAGCATCCTAAAAAAGAAGAACGAAGTGGGAGGATTAACACTTCCTGATTTTAAAACTTATTATAAAGCTACAGTGGTCAAAACAGCATGGTACTGGCACAAAGATAGAAGTACTGACCAATGGAATCGAATTGAGAGTGCAGAAATAGACCACCAAATCTGTGGTCTGCTAACCTTCAACAAGGCCCCAAATCCACTGAACTGGGACAAAATAGTCTTTTCAATAAATGGGCACAGGAAAACTGGATATCAATAGCAAAAAGAATGAAAGAGCATCCTTACCTTACACCCTATACAAAAACTAACTCAAATTGGGGGGTTGCAAGGGAAGTTCAGTGGTAGAATTCTCACCTGCCATGTAGGAGACCTGGGTTCAATTCCCAGCCTGTGCACTGCCCCCCACCCCACCCCACCCAAAAAAATTCAACAAATGGTGCTGCTATAACAGGATAGTCACATGGAAAAAGAATGAAATGTGACCATACAACATACAAAAAGAAATTAACTCAATTGGATGAAAAACCTAAATATAGGAACCAGTATCATAAACCTCCTAGAAGAAAATGTAGGGAAACATCTTCAAGACCTAGTAATAGGAGATAGCTTCCTAAACTTTACACCCAAAGCACAAGCAACAAAAAAAGAAATAGATAAGTCGCTCAAAATCAAATGCCTCTGAACCTCAATAGACCTTGTCAAAAAGATGAAGTGGCAGCAAACTCAATGGGAGAAAATATTAGGAAATCACACATAGGATAACAGTTTTATATCCTGTATACATAAAGAAATCAGACAACTCAACAACGAAAGAACAAACAACCCAATTATAAAATAGGCTAAAGGTATGAGTAGGCATTTTTCTGAAGAGCAAATACAGATGGCTAAAAAGTACATGAAGAGATGCTCATTTTCATTAGCTATAAGGGAAATGCATTTCAAGACTGTTGCAGACACGGACACTTGTTGCAATCTTTCTGCAATCCTGTGAAATGAGACACACAGACACACAACACAGACAAGATGACTGCAGCCCCGAAGAGCTTCAGCTGCTTTATTTTATATCCTTTCTCACAGCTCTTTTGCTGACCGAGCCTGCTTTTTAGTATATTACTCCCTACATACAAGAGATAGCTAAAAAGACCTTGGGGGTTAAGAAAAAACAAACCTTCTGTCCCTCTCAGACTGTCCTCCGAGTAAGCAGATAACAGTTTCCACAGTTTACTGCCAAGGCCACGCTGAAGCCAGTCACTCCCAATAAATTCTGCAGGTTTTCTATTAACCCTTGGCTCCTACATTTCCCCCTTTTTTATTTTATAAGTTGAGGTGACTGTGCCTGTCTTAGGTTGCCTTTAAGCTCTGAAGGAAAAGTCTTACCTGTCATTGGCCACTAGTCAAGAGCTATAGTTTATTTGGGGGAGGAGGTCAAAGCCTTTACAAACAATACGTTGGGAGCTTGTGTGTTTATGATTAGAAGATATGACAGATAGCAAACAGTGCTTCAGGACACTAAAGAGGAGAAAAGAAATAGTAAGAAAAGTAAAATTCCTATTCCCAATGTTGTTAGAAAATGAGAAGTTTTCCCCCAATTTACAGGATTAAGATTTTTTAGCTTTGGGGTAATTGATTGTATAACATCATCTCCATAGGGTATGTGTAAATTATTCTGAAATAATTCTAATACCCTTTTTTGGAATTCTAAGATATTAAGATTTAAACTATCTGAAAGCCCCAAAAGATGCCTCTTTTATCTTTTCCCATTCTATTTCAGAACTTGAAGGGGTAATACAAAAAATTGCTCTTATTTCAGTCACATTTTAAACTTTGTAAGAAATTTAAATTATACATTTGATCTCCAATATGAACCAATGCTGTCTCTATTATTAATTTGCTCATCAATGTGAGATAGACTATGCCACAGTTCACTGGCATTTTTATGCCACTTTCTAACATAATACTGTGTCTGTATAGTTTGATGCAATACAGTTCCAGCAACTGCAGCCACTGTGATAATTCCAATGATTCCAATGACAGCTGCAATAATGAGTCCAATTAGTCTCGTAGTCCTTTTCAGATATTCTTTTGCCAAATGGATCAGGACTTGTGTTTCTGGAGAGGATTACCAGGATCTTGACATCTGCACCAACATCGTACCTCTTCTTTTCCTTGCTGTTAAAATAGTCTCATTTTCCTGCAACATAAATGCTTGGAGATAAGCGAATAGAAAACAATTCTCACAATTAAAAGTTTGATTTCTTATATGCATATGACTTTTAACAAATACATATGGATCTTTAGTACATATTTGCATATAATGTTTATGGCTGCTATTTAAAAGGAAGTTATAGTTACTAGAATTTGCTATAAAAATTGATCCCAGTCCTAGGAAAATTTTCCATAAATTTCTCTGATTAATGTTATATTTATCATCCCATGGATTTGGCACAAATTGTCCTTTATGTATTAAACTTTGATTTAGCTTGCCTGCCCATATAGTCTCAGTTATCTTCGACCCCGCAGGGGCCGCATCTCTTACAATTTCATAGGAATCATTAATTATGATAACTGCTAGATTTATATGACATAACTGCCATCCATTCCAACTTTCTTTCTCATCTAACAGTCAAGTATTATTTGATTCCATAGAGTTATGCATATGGGTCTTTCTAAAAATGGAAGAGTTAAATTTGATACCATTTTTCTTCTTCTTTAAGTAGTTTTGGAAGTCTTGAATCTACTGGACCTGGGAATCCTAAACTAGTATTCAGATATTTTGGTAAAGTTGGATTGGCCCATGTTAGAGTTAGCAGCAAAGGTGGGTTAGGAATATAAACCCAATAAGTATAATTATGTCCCTGTCCTTCAGCAATTAAAGTTATATGTCCTATAATCTACATTATCCATTTAGTTATTATTTTCGTCCGGGTTGACATGTCTGGGTTTATTCTCTTCGAGGGAATCCAAATTGAGGTTCCATCACCTGTAATGATAAGAGCAAATCCCCTACCCACACCTTCATCATGCCTGGTCTCCATAGATCATCCTTAACATCTTTCCAATAAATCAGCTACAGCTGCAGTTCTGTTTGAGTTATATCACTTTTCTTTTCCAAATTACTAAAATGTTGTTCTGCAGGAGTCTGTGATGAATTATCATAAATATTTAAGGAATTTAAAGTAAACAGTGCTTTTGCTAATTGATCTTTTGGTGTACTTATTTTTATAACCTCATCCTCCTGATCTCCCCCTTTTTGTTTTATGAGCATAGACTTTAGGGTCTACTTTGTTCATTCAATAATTCATTGCCCAGAGGGATTATGTGGAATTCCTGTGATATGAGTAATATGAAAAGTAGGATAAAATTTACAAAATTGCTTCCCTGTATAAGCAGGACCATTGTCCATTTTAATAGATTGAGGGCATCCCATAACACCAAAAGCATTAAGTAAATGTGATCGAACATAGCAGAAACGTTCTCCAGATTATGTGGTAGCCCAGATGAAATGAGAACAAGTGTCTATGATAATATGTACATATTGCATTTTACCAAAATGTGAAATATGAGTAACATCTATTTGCCATAATTTATTTGCTTTTTGATTTCGAGGATTAACCCCTGATGCAAATGGGAGTGCATTTAAAGGTCCACAGGTTTGATAAGTCCTAACAATGACCTGATTTGAGCTTGCTGTTTAGATAAAGATGGAAATTTCTTTTCGAAGCTCTTTGCTATTGATATGACTCAATTTGTGAAATGCTGTGGGATCCTGAATTACCCTCATAAGAAAATCTACTTGCTGATTTTGTAATGACAAAGACCTTTAAGATTAGTATGAGTTCTTATATGCATGATAAAAAAGGAGAGTAATTCAACTTCTGACTAATGTTTGTAAATGTAAAAACATTTGGGACAGTTCATCTCCTTCAAACAAAGAAGCTGTCTTAATGTGAGTAACTGTTTGGCAGATATACTCAGAATTAGAAACAATATTAAGAGATTATGGAAAATTTTGCAATATCTGAATTATAGCTGCTAAGTTAGTACGTTGGGCTGAGGTATAAGGTGTTTTCTAACTTTTGTTTTTCCCTGGGGTGACCTATGCAGCCTGTTCATTATTAGTACCATTAGTAAAGACGGTAATGGTTTTTTCTAGTGGGGAAACCTGATTTATTTTAGGCAAAATTCATTATGTTCTTTTTAGAAATTGTAAAAGTTTATTTATTTAAAAAAATTTAACAAACAAACAAAAACATTAATATATCATTATTCCGTTCTATATATATATAATCAGTAATTCATAATATTATCACACAGTTGCATATTCATCATTATGATTAAGAAATTGCAAAAGTTTTGACATAAGCAAATGATTATTAATTTGTCCTTTAAAATTATTTAATGCTATTTGCCAAGAGGTATTGAAAATAAATAGACTTTGAACCTCTCCCTTTGTGAGATCACACACTATGCGCTTAGCATTGTGACCTCTTAATTGATAACATCTTTGGCGATCTTTGGCTATTAAAGAAATGATTTTTTGCAAATATGTATTTAAACATTTTTGTCAATTATTTGGTAAAAAAAAATTTATTTTAAAATACCATCTTGCCAAAGTAGGCCTGTGGGAGATTGCAAGGTAAAGAAAATAATAAAATTAACAGGTTTTTCTAAATTTATCTGAGCAAGTTGTCCTTTTTGAATGCATTGTTCAGTTAATTTTAATTCTAGTTAAGCTATAGCTGTTAACTGCCTTTTGCTTAATAAATCAGAATCTCCTTGTAAAATATTAAACAAGTTTTGCAACATATAATTAGGAATTTTTAAAGTGACAAGTAGCAAAATTGAAAGCAGAGTGTTAATAGTGATGTGCACCCATAGTAAATGACCAGGTTTTGTAAAATGAATTCATTGGACTGATTGAAAAGGAATGCAGGGATGAGGATTCTTTATAATTGGTTGTCTGTTTTTGCTAAGTTTAAATTAATTGCATGCATTATATATATTATATATATATAATATATATATATATTATAATAGTGGTCAAATTCCAATTTGCTTACATGACCGGGCCCAATTGGGTCCTCTGGGAACTGGCTAGGGACGAAGAGGAGCTTCCTGGGACCTAGATATCTTTATTTAAAGTACACCTCTTTCCGGGAGGATAGCCAGTCCTCCCAGCTAGAGTGCACATTTTAATTGTTTCTTTTCAAGGTCATGTGATAGCAACATGAGGTACATGTAATGGCAACATCAGGTGAATGGAACAGATGCCACAAGTATATTTTTTCTTTGCATTCAGCCCTCAAATTTGATCTGCTCCCAACTTATGTCATGGTTATTTTGGGATAAATTTAGTTTATACTTATGTAGTTTATATAAACACTGGATAAAGCATTAAAATATTTTGGCTTAAAGGAATTTAGGTATTTATATGATGTGAATATTATCTAGTGAGTAATAGATTTATTTACAGCAATATTACTTAGATTAATAGATTAAGTCACCTGGTCTGGGGCGAAAAAAGAAACAGTTTTTTGCCAGTATAATGATACCCAGAAAAAAAATCAGTATTTTTTACACAGATAATGACATGATAAAAGCTAACGTAAGGTAGTTTGATAAAACACAGACTCTTTTTGTCTTTTACACTGATTATTTAGAAAAAAAATTTTTATATTTTTTCATTAAGGGTCTAAGAAAACGTTATTTTAGATTCATTAACTCTTTTTGATTTTGACCATAATTTCCATTTTTATAAACTCTCAGCAATTATTATATTAGTTCAGGCTTTGTTCTACATTTTTTTCATTTTTTAACAGTTATTCATTTTATCTTAAGATAAAACTATTTTTTATTAATAAAAATGTCTTTTATATTTTTCATGCTTAAGACATTATTTTAAACAAATATTTTACCACACATAATTACCATCAAAATTATATTTGTTAGAATAATGTTAAATACTTAAAATCCTTTAGTTAATGCATATTTGAAACATCAATATATAGTTTTTTTTCTTTTTAACTTTTTTATTAATTTAAAATATTAATATACAAAACATCAAGATACCATTCCATTCTACATACACAATCAGTAATTCTTAATATCATCACATAGTTGCATATTCATCATTTCTTAGAACATTTGCATCGATTTAGAAAAAGAAATAAAAAGACAACGGAAAAAGAAATAAAATGATAACAGAGAAAAAAAAGATTATACATACCATACCCTTTACCCCTCACTTTCATTTACCACTAGCATTTCAAACTAAATTTATTTTAACATTTGTTCCCCCTATTATTCATTTTTATTCATATGTTCTACTCTTCTGTTGATATAGTAGCTAAAAGGAGCATCAGACACAAGGTTTTCACATTCACAGAGTCTCATTGTGAAAGCTATTTCATTGTTCAATCATCATCAAGAAACATGTCTACTGGAACACAGCTCTACATTTTCAGGCAGTTCCCTCCAGCCTCTCCACTACATCTTGAACAACAAGGTGATATCTACTTAATGCGTAAGAATAACCTCCAGGATAACCTCTCGACTCTGTTTGGAATCTCTCAGCCATTGACACTTAGTCTCATTTCACTCTTCCCCCTTTGGTCGAGAAGTTTCTCTCAATCCCTTGATGTTAATTCTCAGCTCATTCTAGGGTTTTTCTCAGTCCCTTGATGCTGAGTCTCAGCTCATTCCAGGATCTCTGTCCCACGTTGCCAGGAAGGTCCACACCCCTGGGAGTCATGTCCCATGAACAGGCGGAGGGTGGTGAGACTGCTCGTCATGTTGGCTGGAGAAAGAGGCCACATCTGAGCAACAAAAGAGGCTCTGTTGGGGGTGACTCTTAGGCCTAAATTTTAAGTAGACTTGACCTATCCTTTGTGGGGTTAAGTTTCATATGAACAAACCCCAAGACTGGGGGCTCAGCCTATAGCTTTGGTTGTCCACACTACTTGTGAGAATATCAAGAATTCAACTTGGGGAAGTTGAATTTCTCCCCACTCTCACCATTCCCCGAAGGGGGCTTGCAAATACTTTTCCAGTCACTAATCTAAACACTCTGGGATTCATCGGGGCATCACTCTGGACAAACCGACAAAATCTCATGTCCTACCTGAGATTCCAAGTACTTATGACAGTCAATCAAACTATCTGCATGAGTTATATTAGGAAATGCTCTAGTCAAAATATAAATTTTGTAACAAATAAGCATTTTTTGCTTTAGTCTCACATATAAGGTGACATTTTAAAGTATTAATTATCATCTATTTTCAGCACCCTGCAATAATGACATTCCTTTGTTCTTCCTCATGCAAAAACATTTTTAAAATTTGTACATTGTACATTTCTCTATTATTATACACTATAGGCATTCCTAGATTACACCATCTTGATCTTTATCATCTATCTTTCTTTCTGATTTCATTTATGTCCCCAGCCCTCCTCCCTCTATCATTCTCACATGAAGCTTCATTCAGTGTTTTAACATAATTACATACAGTTAGGTAGTATTGCGCTGTCCATTTCTGAGTTTTTATATTCAGTCCTATTGCACAATCTGTATCCCTTCAGCTACAATTACCCGATATCTCACCCTATTTCTATCTCCTGATGGTCTCTGTTACCAAGGAAATATTCCAAGTTTATTCACTAATATCAGTTCATATCAGTGAGACCATACAGTATTTGTCCTTTTGTTTCTGGCTAATCACACTCAGCATAATGTCCTTAAGGTTCATTCATGTTGTTACATACTTCATAACTTTATTCTACCTTACAGCTGCATAATATTCCATCTTATATAAATGTCACAGCTTGTTTAGTCAACTGTCTGTTGATGGACATTTTGGCTGTTTCCATCTCTTGGTAATTGTTAATAATGCTGCTATAAACATTGGTGTGTAAATGTCCATTTGTGTCCTTGGCCTTGTGTCCTTTGAGTAGAGACAGCATATAGACGAGTCCTGTTTTTCAATCCATTCTGCCAGACTATGTCTTTTGATTGGAGAGTTTAATCCATTAACATTCAGTGTTATTACTACATGGGTAGTACTTTCTTCTACTATTTTGCCTTCTGGATTTTATCTGTCATATCTAATTTTCCTTCTTTTTACCTTTACTCATAGTCTTCCTTTCTACACTCTTCTCCACACCTCTCTCTTCTGTCTTCGTATCTGTCTCTAGTGTTCCCTTTAGTATTTCTTGCAGAGTTGGTCTCTTGATCACAAATTCTCTCAGTGATTTTTTGTCTGAAAATGTTTTAATTTCTCCGTCATTTTTGCAGGACAATTTTGCTGGATATAGAATTCTTGGTTGGCAGTTTTTCTCTTTTAATAATTTAAATATATTATCCCACTGTCTTCTCGCCTCCATGGTTTCTGCTGAGAGATCTGCACATAGTCTTATTGGGCTTCCCTTGTATGTGATGGATTGCTTTTCTCTTGCTGCTTTCAAGATCCTCTCTTTCTCTTTGACCTCTGACATTCTGATTATTAAGTGTCTTGGAGTATGTCTATTCAGATCTATTCTCTTTGGGGTATGCTGCACTTCTTGGATCTGTAATTTTAAGACTTTCATAATAGTTGGGAAATTTTCAGTGATAATTTCCTCCATTAGTTTTTCTCCTCCTTTTCCCTTCTCTTCTCCTTCTGGGACACCCACAACACGTATATTCATGCGTTTCATATTGTCTTTCAATTCCCTGAGTCCCTGCTCATATTTTTCCATTTTTTTTCCTATAGTTTCTGTTTCTTGTTGGTTTTCAGATGTTCCATCCTCCAGTTTAGAAACCCTATGTTCTGTCTCTCGAAATCTACCATTGTAGGTTTCCATTGTTTTTTTCATCTCTTCTACTGTGTCTTTCATTCCCATAAGTTCTGTGATTTGTTTTTTCAGACTTTCAGTTTCTTCTTTTTGTTCTTTCCTTGCCTTCTTTATATCCTCCCTCAATTCATTGATTTGGTTTTTGATGAGGTTTTCCATGTCTGTTCGTACATTCTGAATCAATTGTTTCAGCTCCTGTATGTCATTTGAATTGTTGGTTTGTTCCTTTGACTGGGCCATATCTTCAATTTTTCTAGTGTGATTTGTTATTTTTTGCTGGCGTCTAGGCATTTAATTACCTTAATTAGTATATTCTGGAGATGCTTTCACTTCTTTTATCTAGGGTTTTCTTGCTGGATGAATTTGTTATCTATCTGTTCTTTGGCATTCCGTTCAGCTTTATCTGGACCTTTAGCTTAAGTTTTGTTTAACACAGGAGAATTTTTCAGTTCTTGTTTTCTTGTTTCTTGCCCTGCTTGTGTGGTACCTTTCCCCCACACACACTTAGGAGGGTCTACTTAGATATTATATACCCCAGCCAGATTTTCCCAGACCAAACTGGCCTCCTATCGGGAGGAAAGAGTCACCTGCGTCAGTTTTCCCTGAGGGTGAGACCCAGCAGGTTGAAAGACTTTCCTGGGAAGTCTCTGTACTCTGTTTTTCTTATTCTGCCCTGTGTGTGGTGCTTGTCTGACTGCAGGTCCCACCAGCATAAGATGATGCTGTACCTTTAACTTTGGCAGACTCTCCCTGCTGGGGGCATGGTGGAAACAGAGGAGAGGTTGTAGGCTGGTTTTAATGGCTTCAAATTGCCAAGGCCTGGTGTCTGAATTCCTTGATGGAGGGATTCCACCTGAGTTGGGATTCACCCCTCCCCTGGGGAAGACACAGGCTCCAGACAAGCCCCCAAAAGAGCTCACTTCTGCCTATGCCTGGGGCAGTTGCAGCCTGAAAAGTCCTGCTGCTATATCCAGAGGCAGTCAAGCCTTTGTAGATACACAGCCACAAAAACCTCTGTTGCTTTCTTTTTTTTTTTCCCCTTTTTCTGTCAGTCCTGCCCCCTTGCCGCTGGGGCAAAAATGAGCAACCTCCGCTTTGATCAGGTTCACCTAAGCTGGGGGCCTATTTTTAGTAGTCAGAATTTGTTAATTAGTTCCACAATTGGTGTTTGATTGTGCCCAGTCCCTGCTGCTGGTAAAGTCCTTTCCTTTCCCCTCTGGGAAGCGGCCTGTGGGGGAAGGGCGCTGGCCGCCGCAGCTTTGGGAACTCACGGTTCGGGGTGGTGCTCGCAGCCGGTCCAGCTGGTCCAGACTGGGGTACACTGTGTGTCTGGTCACTGACGTGGCCCCAGGACCTGTTCTGTACTGTTTCTGGTTATTTAGTAGTTGTTCTGGAGGACGAACTAAAATGTGCACGTTGTTAAGCCGCCATCTTGACCCGGAAGTTTTCCAATATATAGTTTTTAACAAGAATTTTCCATTTTAAAGTTCTGAAAATATATTTCCTTTTCAAATATGAATAGGAGCTAAACTCATGGCCAGTTTCCAAATTGCTATTTGTCAAGGATCTAAGTTAACAAAAGGAGATGGGGCTGCCATTCCCATTCTGTGTCGCAAGACTTTATTTGTAGCATTGGTATAAATTTCAGTAGAGTAATTATTTAGATTAAACCAAGGTAACTTAACAGAATACTTTGAGTCAGAACTACAATCCTGAATTGCATACTCCTTAGGGGACCAATCTGTTACAATTCCATAGGAGCCATTAATGAGTGCTGAC
The DNA here is from genome assembly GCF_023851605.1 of Tamandua tetradactyla. NCBI lineage: Eukaryota > Metazoa > Chordata > Mammalia > Pilosa > Myrmecophagidae > Tamandua > Tamandua tetradactyla. The sequence continues at coordinate 28,882,048 of NC_135348.1, read as the reverse complement.
TCTTGTTCTGCATTGATCCTATTGAATATTTTCTGACTCAGATGTGTATGAATTTTTATATAAAGGCAGCTCATTAAGAACAAGCTCAGCAATTAATTTTTTTTTCTCTGCTCCTTCCAATCTCTGAGATTAAGCTGCACTTTATGTTGACAGCGGAACCAATAGCATTTTTGAGAAACATGTTTGAAAAATTTCGAAAGTAAAACATCAGAAGCCTCCACTCCTGTGGAGTGTAACAATCCCTTGAGTAAATATAAATATTCCCGTTCCATTGATGGTGAGTTGCCCATTATGACATATATAAAACACAAATCCGAAAGTCCCTCTCAAATTCCAGAGGCGCTTACCTTTTCGGTTTTGCAGTGATGAATGTTCCAGGGAGCCGGGCCAGGTCCCTGTGCAGTGATGAATGGTCCCTGTTCGGGCGCCACTTGTTGCAGACACGGACACTTGTTGCAGTCTTTCAGCAACCCTGCGAAATGAGACACACAGACACACAAGACAGACAAGATGACTGCAGCCCCGAAGAGCTTCAGCTGCTTTATTTTATATCCTTTCTCACAGCTCTTTTGCTGACCAAGCCTGCTTTTTAGTATATTACTCCCTACATACTAGAGATAGCTAAAAAGACCTTGGGGGTTAAGAAAAAACAAACATTCTGTCCTTCTCAGACTGTCCTCCGAGTAAGCAGATAACAGTTTCCACAGTTTACTGCCAAGGCCACTCTGAAGCCAGTCACTCCCAATAAATTCCACAGGTTTTCTATTAACTCTTGGCTCCTACACAAGACTACAGTGAGATACACCTATAAAAATGGCTGCTATTAAACAAATGGGAAACTACAAATGTTGGAGAGGATGTGGAAAAATTGGGACACTTATGCACTGTTGGTGGGAATGTATAATGGTGCAGCTGCTATGGAAGTCAGCCTGGCAGTTCCTCAGAAAACTAGATTTCAAGTTGCCCTATGACCTGGCAATACCACTACTTGGTATATACCCAGAAGAGCTGAAAGCAGTGACAGCAGCATTATTCACAATCACCAAAAGATGGAGACAGTCCCGGTGCCCATCAACAGATGAGTGGACTACCAAAATGTAATATATGCCTTTGATGGAATATTATGCAGCAGTAAGATGAAATGATGTCCTGAAACACATGAAAAGATGGATGAGCCTTAAGGACATAATGCTGAATGAAATATGCCAGACACAAAGGGATATATACTGTATGATTCCACTTTTATGACCATGGTAAAGGTAAAATCAGAGGCTTATAATATTGAACATAGAGGCCTAGAGATACACAGAAGCTAGAGATGGGTGAACGATTCGGTAATGAGGTTGAACTTAAATGTAAGGGAATAGATAGAAGTGAAAATGGTTCACTAGTGGGTCTATAAGTAATATTACCATTTTGAAGGTGAACATGCTTGAAAGGGTTGTATAGACCCATGTGTCGCACCAATTAACACTACAAATATAAATAAGTTCTTGCATGAACTACTGCAAATGTATGAATCTTGTACAAAGAGTATACAACTTCGGGGTATAGGGAGATATCTGCAATTGCATGCTATGGGCTATGTTTAACAGGAAAGCATCAGTAGTATCACAGCAATATCAGGGGTAAATAATTGGGGGAGAGACAAGAGTTAAGGGGAGGTTTGGATTTTCTATTTGGTAAGGGTGTGTTTATTGGTTATCTTTCTCTTGGGAACAATGAAATCATCTAAAGTTGAGAGTGTTGATGGACTGTTAACTTTGGACATTATATATGATGGCTAATGAATGGAGGTGGCTAAAGGATGCACTGACTGAGAATTAGATTGGTGAACGATGGTGTATACATATGATTGAATATTGTGCTGCTACAAAAAAGAACAAAGTTCATCAGGTGAGGCAAAATAAGCCAAAAACAATAGAGCAAATATTGTATGGTCTCATTTAGAAAATACCTTTAAGAAGCAGGGGCATAGATTGTAAGCTCTTATAGGTGTCACATTTAGTCCAGACCGGTTATTGTTATTTCTGGATTTTGAGAGGCTGTTTCATATATTTATAACCTGGTATTTAGAGATAAGAATGAAGCTAATCAGGCGGAGATGGAAGGATGGGGATGAGCCGATAAAGAGGAGAAAATTACGAAAGAAGAAAGATGAGAAAATGACCTGTGCAGAGTCGTTAGGAAGACAAATGTGCAGAGTACCTGGAAGGGCTGGCTCAGGCCTTTATCATAACAGGAAGGAAGGCAGAAAATGTGGAACAGGGCACCCATAAAATTTTTCCAACATCTACTATGTGCCAGGACTGCTATAGCAGTTCCATCCAGTTTACTTAATCTAATCCTCACAACAACCCCACAAGACAAGTGTTATTTACATCCCCATTCTAAAAGAAGAAACTCAGGTACTGAGTGGGTAACTTGCCCAAGGTCCCATAATTAACCAGTAGTTAAGATTTAAACTCAGATGATTTGGGACCATACCTAGTGCTCTCTCTCTCTCTCTCTCTTTTTTTTTACAGCACACAAATAACATATTTTTAATAAAATACACCATTCTGTTAAAATGAGCTAAACAATAAAAAATTATTAGTTATTTGGTTAGTGCCGTTAGAGGGTAATGTTTGATTTAATAAAATATGAATGTTAATGTAAAACAGATTTTAATCTAAACTTTCATAGTGAACAATCATGATTCTGGATTCACCATACTTCATAAGACTATCGTTTAAACAACGTCAGTCTAGAGGAAACAAAATCCTTCCAAACTCAGGAAAAAACTTAACTTTAAAATATGTAAAAATTTTTACAGTGTAGGAAAAACATTTGGTTCCATATAAGTTAGCTCATTTACCTAAATTTTTACATTTGTTTCTTAATTCTCTTACATTTAAAATTATTAGAGAAGGAGACAAAATATGAAAAGGGGTACATAAGGAGTGTTTATAGTAAAAAAATTTTTTATATAATTTCTTGGATTACATTCTTTTTACCTTGCACCATATTAAAATATTATGCTCAATGTCAATTTTTCTCTATTTCTTTGTTATATGCAAGGCATTTCTCTTATATATGCATTTCTCTTTTGTATATTAATTATATAAGCAATACATGTTCATGGTAAAAAAATTTTATAATCTGTAAGTAGAACAGACAAGTATAGTCTGGTTATGCCCCTAATTACACTCTCCTCTAAAATGTAGTCACTTTAAACATTTTTTGTATGTTTTTCTCAAAAAAGTTATATGCATTTTCCAGCAAAGATTTGTAATGTGATTGGTAAATGATTTTTTAGTCATTCATCATGTTTTCATGCCTGAGAATGTTTTTCAATTGCTCAAAAACATGTTGATGTGCTAGATTTTGTCTCCACATAGATAAAATCTTTCAAATGTGTAATCAATTCCCCAATCTTCATGACATTTTTCAAAAGCATTAATCTTCTTAAGACAATGAGTATTGCATTTTGCACCAAACAGCCTTTTAATTTCAGCGTCTGAAATATAAAATGGTGGGCCTCCGTGTTTAGGAACAACAGACACGAGGTACTGGAACCTTTTCTAATTAGGGACGTTACACCAGTATAGCGTTCTGGAATACCTGGATTAACAGCGGTCACCTCTATCTCAAATACTGTCAAATTCGCCAATATTTACTCTGGACACATAAAAAATGCTGCAACAGTACAATGAAATGTTCCCTGAAGAACTCTTAAATACTTTGGCTCCAGGAGTTTCAGCAAGTGGTTCTACTGAGTAAGAAAGATTCTGCTCTATAAAAAATTCTGGAATCCCAAATTCACTGATCTCCACACCAGCCGAGCTGTGTCCCTGGTCTGCAAACCATCTCATCTCAACTGCTTTTCCATAAAGAGGAAACAAATATCCCGAGTCCACTCTCGCCGTTAAGAAAAGTATCCAAATGCTTCTTTAACCGCTGATGTCCTTGTTCTTGATTAAATGGAAGGTTGCGTCTCACCCACTTTTCTCGCGATTCTTCCAGAGTCAGTATTTGGTTCTCCTGTGCCTCGTTATTGAATGGATACTCGTTAATTACGAGTAAAGTTCTTGTATCATGCATAGTTTTGCAGACACCTTTCCCTCCCAAGCAGATACTTTCAAGCCTCTTCAGCCGCCTGCTGCCTGCACGTGCTCTTCACCAACACACCAAATCCCTGTGGAGAGGGTGGTAGATTTGATTGGAGGAAGAATGGCAGAAAATGGCCAATTACGCCTCGCAGGAAATTTGTTTTAGAAAGGGCATCCAGTAAACAAATGGGAAATATCTCTTGCTTGAAAGCCCCCAATGCAATGCCTCTGATTGAGGAGCCTTTGAAGAATCTGGGATGCTTTCTGATTAATTAAACACAGAATGCTGTTTTTGTCCTGGCCACCAGGGGGAGGAGCAGAATGTAAAAATTTATGTTCTCCATGGATTCTCAACGGAATGTTATTTCCCTGATATTAGCATAATAGGAAAACACTTTTGAATTTTTTTTCTTGTAAGAGATCATTTTCAAAAAAAATTCATTGAGCATCCATAAATATTTTCCTCCAGTTTCTTTCTAAAAAAAATGTTATGCTAAGTTAAAGAAGCTATACACAAAAGACCACGTGTTGTATGATTCTATTTATATGAAATGTCCAGAAAAGGCAAAGCTATAAACACAGAAAGTAGATTAGTACTTGCCTGGGGTAGGTGTGTGGAGGGGAGGGGAAGTAGGTGGGCGGTTCAACAGTAAGTCTGCATGAGGGATTTTATGGAAGCCATGAAATGTCATAAAACTGACATGGTGACGGCTGCACATGTGGTAAATTTACTAAAAATCATTGACTTATATACTTGGAGTGAATATATGACATGTAGAAATATGCCTCAATAAAGTTGTTGAAAAAAAAAGAAATGCAGCATTTTATAAATCAAAACCAAAAAAACAGCTATATACATTCAAAGAGATCATTTTCTAGAAAGACATTCACATCAACAACAATTACCTTTTCAGAAATGCTTTTGGAGAAAACTAGGAAATTTTTTATACGTATGTCTTTCTGTATAATTTTTGCAATAATCAATTTTTTAAATTAATTAAAAACTAAGTTTTAAAAGCTAGAAAGTTAAAATGTATAAAAACGCAATGGAATTGTAAGTATCAAAAGTATCATTACCTTTGAGTGGCAGGATATAATTTATCTTTCTTGTCTTCTTTCTACATTTATTTTTCCACTTAAATAAAAAAAATGACCACATAATACTTTTATTCTAAAAACTGGAATCAGTTTAATTTAAAATAAAAGCCAGGAAACATTCAGATAATTTTTTTAAGTCAACTGTTTTAGTTTCCTAGGCTGCTCAAATATTATGAAATGAGTTGGCTTAAACAATGGCAATTTATTAGCTTATGGTTTTGAGGTTAAAAGAAACAGAAAATCAAGGCATCATCAAGGCGATGTTTTCTTCCCAAAGACAGATATTCGTTAGGTCGGGGGAATGGGGAGGGGCACTGTAACTGGAGCTGCTGAGGCTGTGTCACCCCTCACAACATGAACTTCCAGAACCACCCTTTCCAGACAAAGTGACTTCTGGAACTGCCCCTTCCAGACGAGGTGACTTCTGGAACGGCCCCTTTCAGATGCCACCTGACCTCTATCCTTAAAAACTGCTTGCACTCAAGCCGGCCTGCAGACTCACCTCCCTCCATCTTGGGTTCCATGAGCTCTACCCCAGAGCGCAGAAATAAACCTGCCCACTTTAAAGTTCCTAGTCTACCTTCCTTCTTTCTCACTCTTTGGCCTCCTAAACCTTTCAATATTCTGGGGTCGGCTGCCAGTGCTCCTTGGCTTCTCTGTCACATGACAAGGAATATGGCAGCATCTCCTCATTTCTCCCTTCTCTTCCAGGTTCCGCTGCTGTCCAGCCTCTTGTTTATTGTGACTTTCCCTTTCTCTGCTTAAATTTCATTCCCCTATAAAGGACTCCAGTAATAGGATTAAGACTCATCCTGATCGAGGTAAGCCACATCTTAACTAAAGTAGCCTCATCGAAAAGTCCAAGTTGCATGGTGATGTCATCAACATAGGGACACAAGACATCCCTTGAAATCTCCTCTCCAGAGGTTCAGCACGTAAAAGGACAAATCCCACCTGCTTAGAAATTTGGAGAATAGTAGAGACTGGAGAGGAACTCCACAAACACTGAAGTAGAGAACCAGAAAAATATCAGGTAGGAAAGTTCTGTCCTGGGGGGCTGGTTGGTTCCTGTTCCTATCGCCCTCACTTGGTCCCATGCAACTTGGAAGTCACACAGAGGAAGGCCTGGGTCCCTCCCACCGCGAGGACAGTGACTCCAGAGCAGCTCACAGCAGCACGTTAGCAGTCCACGCATATCCAGGCATAGGAGCCTACCACAGAGACCCTGTGTGGGACACCAGGTGCTGAGGAGTGCTGTAAACAAAAGGGCCCCTGGCAAGGGAGGGGAGAAGAGAAACACCATGAAAGAAATGCTAGCAAGATCTTTTGTGCCCTCATTCAGTCCGGTTTCAGTTGGTTGGATCATCTAAAGGCAAAAAAAACTTTTCTGAAGTGTCCCACCTCTCTGAATTGACCCCATCTGGCTCTCTGGGGCAGGATACCCCAATGGAAAAGAAACCAGAGGCAGAAAATCCTCACAGAAGAAAAAAGGTGGGAGCTTTAAACTCAGCTGCTATGAGATAGGATGGGTCCCAAACTGAAAAGTAGAAGGAAAATGGAGCACTGAGTGAGGGAGAGAAATTAAACAAACCACAGGCACTGGGGAGAAAAGTCTGCACAAAAAACAACAGACCACAAACCCCAATCAAAATCATTCCTGCCAACCCTAAAAAATACCTAGAGCTCTAGCTGAGATTCTACAAAGTTTCCATGCACTGTGATTACTTTCCAGAAATCTGCAACATCCAGATGGGTTCCTAGGCCAGATAAGTCCTGAAACCCAGAGCAGCCAGCCTCTCCAGAACATCAACTAGTTCCATCTCCCTATCCTATATTATCTTTAGCCTTTTCCAACATAAAAAAGTTAGAACAGCCATAGCCCAAATACCCCTAAAGATTGGGAGAAAGATCAAAGGAGAAGGTGGCATTACAACAGAAAAGATAGGATTTAACCAATGAATATGACTGTCGAATCATTATATTGATATTTCTTTTAGTATCCAGTGTTTTGGAGCAGCTAGAAATAAAAACTCAAAATTGTGGAATTGTAATCCATACCAAATTGAAATCTGTTCTACAACTGATTGTTGCAGTGTGCTTTAAAATTTGCTGCTTAATTGTATATATGTTATTTTTCACATACACTAAAAAACAATTGGCAGGACATGACTCCTAGGGATGAGTCTGGCTCTGGCATCATGGGATTGAGAATGCCTTCTTGACCAAAAGGAGGAAAAGAAATGTAACAAAATAAGGCATCAGTGCCTAAGAGAGTACAAAAGCAGTCGAGAGGCTATCCTGCAGCTACTCTTATGCAAGCTTCAGCTAGATATTGCTAATTGCCTTGGTTTGTCAAACCCCCAACACATTCCTATTAACTCTTAAGAACACCTAGGGCTCTGAGACGCTATAAAATTTTCATGCACAAAGTTTGCTTTCCTGAAATCCATTATCTCCAGAGGGTTCCTAGGCCAGATAGATCCTGAAACCCAATGGAACCAGCTTTGCCAAGATTATCAGCTAATTACATCTCCCTATCCTTTATTTTAATACCCCTTCTCAACATGAAAAAGTTAGAATGGGCACTCCCCAAAGATCCTTACGGATTGGAGGAAAGATCAAAAGAGAAGGTGGAGTTATAATAGAGGAAATAAGATTTAACAAATGAGTATGACTGCTGAATCACTATACTGATATTTCTTTTAGCCTCAATGGTTTGGAGTAGCCAGAAGGAAAAATCTGAAATAGTGGAAAGGTATTCCATAACAAACTCTGAAATCTGTTCTGTAACTACTTGTTAAAATATACTTTGAAAATTATTGCTTTTTCTTCCTTTATTTCTGTATATATATTATATTTCACATTTAAAAAGTTGAAAAAAAATAGAACAGATCAAGACTTCTGGAGAAAGAACAGAAGAGAAGGAGCTGTCTCTCAGAGGTGAAACAACTGCACAAAAGTACGACTTTCAAAATTGCACCACATAGCCAGGGCAAGAATTAGATGAAGAAAGCTGAGAAAATCTGAAGAGTTAAACATGGGCTATTCTCAAGTCAAGAATAAATTAGACCAAGCATCCCAGAAAAGCCTTAACACAAACTCAATCAACAATAAAACTTAGAAAAGAGGGAGAAATGGACCTCCAGAGTTAACTCAAGATAGTCAGATGCCTAGACATTGGCAAAAAATTGCAAGGCGCACTAATAAACAGGAAGATACAGCTCAGGCAAGGAACAATGAAAACTTCAGAGGAGACTCAGAAGTTGGAACAATTAATCTATGACGTTCAAACAAATCTCAGCTTCAGTGGGTTTTTCATGTATGCCTTTTATGATGTTGAAGAAATTTCCATCTTTCCTCTTTTTCTAGGTGTGTTTATCAAGAGGGATGCTGCATTTTGTCACACGAATTTTCTATATCAATTGAGATGATCATGTGGTTGCCTCTACTAGCATTTGGTCTCTGATGCTGTCTAATGAAGTTGGGAGGAATTCTCCTCTCATTTTTATTCCCATCTACAAATACATGTGGGCATGGAAGGAAAAAAACCCTTTATGAGATTTAGAAGTTGGTATCTAGAGCTTTTCTGTTAAGGTTCAAATGTATCAGCATATGTCTGATGGCAGAGATGACTGTAGGAAGCTCTGTAGGAACCAGATAGTTAAAATGATGGGGTAGGCAGGGTCCCTGAAGGAAATTTCTTACAAGGTGGGGACAACCTGAATGGATGACTCAGGCCTTTCTGCAGGACCGGAATCTCTGGAAACAGATGTTGACTTGGGGCACAGTGTGCAGTTGAGGCCAGAATTTCTCCCCACCATGACACCATGGCATGCCTTAAAGAAAGTATCTGCATGGGATGAATTGTAAGAGCTATACTGAGAAGGCCCCTTGTAAAAGTGACATTGGAGAAAAATGCCTAGAAAAAAAACACTGAGCCCAAATCACACTAGCAGAGACCTGTAACCATAGAAACAGCAACAGGACACCAGGACTAACAGAAACGTATCTTATAATATAGGCTCCTCGAAGGCCAGGGTTTTTGTTTGTTTTGGTGTCTGCTCTATTCCCGGTGCTTTGAACCCTGCCTGTCATGTAGTAGGCACCCAACAAATGTTTGTGGAGTGAGGAATGAATAAAAGAAAGAAGTAATGAATGGGAAGCCAAGCCCTTTGGTCTATGGTCCATTCTGGGATTCAGCACCACAACCCCTGGTCCCGGCAAGGGAGACAGAGGCACTGGGGGCCTCAGAGCAAGACAGTCATGGTCAGTAATCAACGAGTCAACGCAGCTGGAAGCTTTTCCTTAACTCATCCTAGGAAGCAAGCATGAGGTGCTCTGCCATCCTAGATGAACGGGAGTGATTTAACTCACCCACCTCACTCAGACGGGGAGCCCCTGCCCTGCTCCACATGTGCCCTGCTGAAGCTGCGACCCTGTCCAAAAGAGTGGCCTTCCAACATAGCGACGGTTCCAGGCAGAGAATATGCCCAGTTTCAGAAATAGAAATGATCATTTTGTGTGGTTCAGAAATATGGCTGAAATTTTGCTTAGAGTTTGTTTCCATTTTTTGGGGGGTGGTGGTGAGCAGGATTAGGGGATATTGAAGGATGTCTTTACAATAATTCTGTTTTCTTAAAAACTATCGTTTAAAAGGATCATATTTAGAATTGAATGTTTAGGCTATAGGTTTGTACATTATTTTTCCTGAAAGAAAGGAAGATTCAAATGCAAAATGTCTAAAAAATACCTCATTATATGTTTCCCTCTTCTGAGTCAAGAAGATGCCCAAGAATGTCACAGTGTCATAAAGTTTTATTTCCTGAAGAAAAAAAAAAGAAACTTTTCATGATTGAAAACAAGAACAATGAAATCCAGATGGCTAAGCCGAAACAAAGAGTAGTCAATAAACTGTTTTATTAGTGGCGAAAAGATTTCCTTCCAGGTGCTGGTGTTTTGATTACATAATAATCACGTGTTTTTTAAAAGTCTAGTTCATGTGAAATTCTCAAGCATGGAAATGCTCTGGGCATAAGGGCAGTAGTAACCATGTTATAGAACCAGAAAGGCAGTGAGTCTGTCCAAACATGTCCCTACTCTGTGATCATTATGGTTATATTCCAAGGTGCTAGAGCTCGAGGTAGCATTGATACTCAAACAGCAGAAATTTTCTAAATACTCTGTGGCATACACTCAAATCCAAACATTTAGCAGTGTCCACAGCAGTCGCTTGTAGAGCCCAAACACCCCCTACTCTGAGTGTCCGCCCTGCTGATCCCTTCACTTGGAATTCCCACTGACCCAAGTCCCTGCTTCTTCGACTAGCCAAACTTCGAATCATCTTCCAAAATTTCAAAGAATTTCCCTCAACAGGAAATCCTCTTTGATCCCATCCACGTCCCCACCCCACCTATAAACTCCCAGAACATCTTCTGCACTTTTGTCATGACATAGATCACACAGCACTTTGTGTTTATTTGACTTCCTCCCCAATGAGAAAGTAAGCGTCTCAATCCATCAAGGCATCAGTACGATGCCAGCACCGTAGCAATCAGTTCAACAAACCTTCATTCATAACTTAAAAGTAGTGAACTGATTTGATCAAATAAAATAAGTTGATAGAGAGGTTATCAACAAGTCTTGATGCTGCAAAGTTTTCCAGTGGTCTTCAAAAGAGGAAAAAAAATTGAGAAGCACTGTTCAGAAGGAACCTCAGTTCCTTCTCTCCAGGAAGACACTATGAGTTCACAATGGCTCTCTTTTTATGCTCAGAAGAAATCTAAGAATGAGATAATTACCCTTCTTTCCATTTTCAGCAATGGTTCTTGCTGCATGGTAAGAGAAATGACTAAGAAGAAATTGCAACAAGGTACTGCTCTGGAGAAACTGAACTCCTTGTTTTTTTAATGCATGTAAGTGAAAGGTTTTGAAGGTGAAAGAGAGAAGAGGCAGACCAAGAAACCTGACAATGAGCAAGTTTATTCCTGTGCTCCCGGGCAGAGCTCGCAGAACTCCAGGTAGGGAGTTGTGAGTTCACTGCTGGGCCCCGGTGCGGGCGTTTTGTTTTTTTTTTAATTTTTATTAATTAAAAAAAATTACAAGAAACACAAGCATTCTCAACATATACATTCAGCAATTCACAATATCATCACATAGTTGCATATTCATCATCATGATCATTTCCCAGAACATTAGCATCAATTCAGAAAAAGAAATAAAAAGACAACAGAAAAATATAACAAACAGAAAAAAAAAATTTTTACAGGCCATACTCCTTACTGATCCCTTTCAATGATCGCTAGCATTTCAAACTAAATCTATTTTAACATTCGTTCCCCCTATTATTTATTTTTGTTCCATATGTTCCTCTCATCTGTTGACAAGGTAGATAAAAGGAGCATCAGACACAAGGTTTTCACAATCACACAGTCACATTGTGAAAGCTATATCATTATACAATCATCATCAAGGAACATGGCTACTGGAACACAGCTCTACATTTTCAAGCAGTTCCCTCCAGCCTCTCCATTACATCTTGGATAACAAGGTGATATCTACTTAATGCATAAGAATAACCTCCATGATAACCTCTCCACTCTGTTTGGAATCTCTCAGCCATTGACACTTTGTCTCATTTCACTCTTCCCCCTTTTGGTCGAGAAGGTTTTCTCAATCCCTTGATGCTGGGTCTCAGCTTTTTCTAGAGTTTTTCTTAATCCCTTGATGCTGAATCTCAGCTCATTCTGGGATTTCTGTCCCACGCTGCCAGGAAGATCCACACCCCTGGTAGCCATGTCCCATGCAGACAGGGGGAGGGTGGCGAGTCTGCTTGCTGTGTTGGCTGGAGAGAGAGGCCACATCCGAGCAACAAAAGAGGTTCTCCTGGGGGTGACCCTTAGGCTTAATTTTAAGTAGGCTTGACCCATTCCCCCTGGGGTTAAGTTTCATATGAACAAACCCCAAGATTGGGGGCCCAGCCTACAGCTCTGGTTGTCCACACTGCTTGTGAGAATATCAAGAATTCAACTTGGGGAAGTTGAGTCCTCCCCCATTCCCACCTCTCCCTGAAGGGGACCTTGCAAATACTTTTCCACTCACTGATCAAATCACTCTGGGATTCATCAGGGCATCACCTGGACAAACCAACAAAATCTCATGTCCTATACAAAGTTCCAAGTACTTAAGGTATTCAATCAACTATCTACATAAGTTATATTAGGAGATGCACTAGTCAAAGTATAGATTTGTACCAAATAAACATTTTTTGCTTTTAGTCTCACACATTAGTTGAAATTTTAAAATATTAATTACCATCTATTTTCAGCACACTGCAGTAATGACATTCTTTTGGTCTTCCTCATGCGAAAACATTTTTAAATTTGTACATTTAGTCACTATCATTATACAGTCTAGGCATTCCTAGATTACACCATCTCAATCTTTGTCGTCTATCTTTCTTTGTGATTTCATTTATGCCCCAGCCCTTCTCCCTTTATCATTCTCATATGCAGCTTCATTCAGTGTTTTAACATAATTGTATTACAGTTAGGTAATATTGTGCTGTCCATTTCTGAGTTTTATTTTCAGTCCTGTTGCACAATCTGTATCCCTTCAGCTACAATTACCCAATATCTTACCCTATTTCTATCTCCTGATGGTCTCTGTTACCAAGGAAATATTCCAAGTTTATTCACTAATGTCAGTTCATATCAGTGAGACCATACAGTATTTGTCCTTTTGTTTCTGGCTAATCACACTCAGCATAATGTCCTTAAAGTCCATTCATGTTGTTACATACTTCATAACTTTATTCTACCTTACAGCTGCATAATATTCCATCTTATGTAAATGTCACAGCTTGTTTAGTCAACTGTCTGTTGATGGACATTTTGGCTGTTTCCATCTCTTGGTAATTGTTAATAATGCTGCTATAAACATTGGTGTGTAAATGTCCATTTGTGTCCTTGGCCTTGTGTCCTTTGAGTAGAGACAGCATATAGATGGGTCCTGTTTTTTAATCCATTCTGCCAGACTATGTCTTTTGATTGGAGAGTTTAATCCATTAACATTCAGTGTTATTAATGCATGGGTAGTACTTTCCTCTACTATTTTGCCTTCTGGATTTTATCTGTCATATCTAATTTTCCTTCTTTTTACCTTTACTCATAGTCTTCCTTTCTACACTCTTCTCCACACCTCTCTCTTCTGTCTTCGTATCTGTCTCTAGTGTTCCCTTTAGTATTTCTTGCAGAGCTGGTCTCTTGGTCACAAATTCTCTCAGTGATTTTTTGTCTGAAAATGTTTTAATTTCTCCCTCATTTTTGAAGGACAATTTTGCTGGATATAGAATTCTTGGTTGGCAGTTATTCTCTTTTAATAATTTAAATATATTATCCCACTGTCTTCTCGCCTCCATGGTTTCTGCTGAGAGATCTGCACATAGTCTTAATGGGCTTCCCTTGTATGTGATGGATTGCTTTTCTCTTGCTGCTTTCAAGATCCTCTCTTTCTCTTTGACCTCTGACATTCTGATTATTAAGTGTCTTGGAGTATGTCTCTTTGGATCTATTCTCTTTGGGGTATGCTGCACTTCTTGGATCTGTAATTTTAAGACTTTCATAAGAGTTGGGAAATTGTCAGTGATAATTTCCTCCGTTAGTTTTTCTCCTCCATTTCCCTTCTCTTCTCCTTCTGGGACACCCACAACACGTATATTCATGCGTTTCATATTGTCTTTCAATTCTCTGAGTCCCTGCTCATATTTTTCCATTTTTTTCCCTATAGTTTCTGTTTCTTGTTGGATTTCAGATGTTCCGTCCTCCAGTTTAGAAACCCTATGTTCTGTCTCTCAAAATCTACCATTGTAGGTTTCCATTGTTTTTTTCATCTCTTCTACTGTGTCTTTCATTCCCATAAGTTCTATGATTTGTTTTTTCAGACTTTCAGTTTCTTCTTTTTGTTCTTTCCTTGCCTTCTTTATATCCTCCCTCAATTCATTGATTTGGTTTTTGACGAGGTTTTCCATGTCTGTTCATACATTCTGAATTAATTGTTTCAGCTCCTGTATGTCATTTGAATTGTTGATTTGTTCCTTTAACTGGGCCATATCTTTAATTTTCCTGGTGTGATTTGGTTTTTTTGCTGGCATCTAGGCATTTTATTACTTTAATTAGTTTATTCTGGAGATTGCTTTCACTCCTTTATCTAGGGTTTTCTTGCTGGGTGAATTTGTTGTCTATCTGCTCTTTGACATTCAGTTCAGCTTTATCTGGACCTTTAGCTTAAGTTTTGTTTAACAGAGGAGAATTTTTCAGTTCTTGTTTTCTTGTTTCTTGCCCTGCTTGTGTGGTGCCTTTCCCCCCACACTCACTTAGGAGGGTCTACTTAGATATTATAGACCCCAGCCAGATTTTCCCAGTTCAAACTGGCCTCCTATCAGGAGGAAAGAGTCACCTGCGTCAGTTTTCCCTGAGGGTGAGACCCAGCAGGTTGAAAGACTTTCCTGTGAAGTCTCTGGACTCTGTTTTTCTTATTCTGCCCAGTATGTGGTGCTTGTCTGACTGCAGATCCCACCAGCATAAGATGATGCTGTACCTTTAACTTTGGCAGACTCTCCCTGCTGGGGGCATGGTGGAAACAGAGGAGAGGTTATAGGCTGGTTTTAATGGCTTCAAATTACCAAGCCCTGGTGTCCGAATTCCTTGATGGAGGGATTCCACCTGGGTGGGGCTTCACCCCTCCCCTGGGGAAGGCACAAGCTCCAGATAAGCCCCCAAAAGAGCTCACTTCTGCCTATGCCTGGGGCAGTTGCAGCCTGAAAAGTCCTGCTGCTATATCCAGAGGCAGTCAAGCCTTTGTAGATACACAGCCACAAAAACCTCTGTTGCTTTCTTTTTTTTTTTCCCCTTTTTCTGTCAGTCCTGCCCCCTTGCCCCTGGGGCAAAAATGAGCAACCTCCGCTTTGATCAGGTTCACCTAAGCTGGGGGCCTATTTTTAGTAGTCAGAATTTGTTAATTAGTTCCACAATTGGTGTTTGATTGTGCCCAGTCCCTGCTGCTGGTAAAGTCCTTTCCTTTCCCCTCTGGGAAGCGGCCTGTGGGGGAAGGGCGCTGGCCGCCACTGCTTTGGGAACTCATGGTTCTGGGGGGTGCTCGCAGCCAGTCCAGCTGGTCCAGACTGGGGTACACTGTGTGTCTGGTCACTGACGTGGCCCTAGGAGCTGTTCTGTACTGTTTCTGGTTATTTAGTAGTTGTTCTGGAGGACGAACTAAAATGCACCCATTGTTAAGCCGCCATCTTGACCCGGAACGTGCGGGTGGTTTTTAAGCAAGGGGGTTAGGTGACATCTAGAAGGGGCAGCACATTTTACACAGCTCAAGTCATGGTGACCTTCCCTGTTCCCCCGACCTAACATTCCAGCCTTTTTGTGATAATAGGCACCGAGATCTTTCTGACTACTTCCTGCTGCATGGGGTGGCGTGGGGTTATAGGCCGGAATCGTCATAGTCAGGAGAGTGGGGAGGTTGGCTATAGGAATCTGGTGGGGAAGGCAAGTGGTGGTAATGATGTAGGAGCATTTGGTTGATTGCCACCCGTGACAGTGCTTTTATGCGTCCTTGAAGGAAGTTGAGGAGACAAGGAGCTAGGAGAAAGAAAAGACAGATTAGAATAATTGGTCCTAGTGGCGGGAGGAACCATGTCGCCAGGGGCAAAGAGAACCAAGTTAGGGCAGAGTTGGTTCCCTGTTTTCTATGGTAGAGATCTTCTTTTAGTTTGTTTAGGGTTTGAACATTTTGTTCTACCAGACCTGACTCGTTGATGTAATAGCAGCATTCTTTTTGGAGGAATATGCACGTCCCTCCTTTTTTGGCTGTCAGCAGGTCCAAGGCCCATCAATTTTGAAGAGTCACCTGGGCCAGTGAGGTAAGTTGATGCTGCAGAGAAGATAGGGATTCTGATGTTGATTCCAGGGCTACCTGTAGCCGAGTCTCGAAGTTTTGAGAGGTTAAATCCTAGCACTCCTCCCACTGCTGCTGAGGCTGCAACTGAGGCAGCCAGGCTGACGCCTACCAGGATAGGAAGGAAGGCAGCCCTTTTGGAGCAAAGTGGGGGCAGTAGCCAAATTAGCTCGGATTCACCGTAGAGGGTTAATTGAGGAATTATGGTCACCAGGAAGCATGGTCCTGGGGTAGTAGGGTTGAGGCACTTGGTAAGAGTCCCATTACACCAGAAATATTGTCCTTTAGTGGCATGGGTGGAGTTGTGGATGGTGACGTTAGTTTGGCATTTGCTATGGAGCTCTGCTTGGCTCACAGTTGTGTGGGTGAGGTAGCAGAGCCTAAGCGGGTAGGGAAGGTTATTGGGCTCTGGTTCCCATAAGGGCATGTTATTTAGGGTGGTATGGCAGGAATCAGGGTTATGATCATGTATTTGGGTAAGATTGATAGGGACAGCTGCTAATAGGGGCCTTCCCAACGAAGCACAAAGGAAACAGTGGGTTACGTTGGGAAGTATTTGTGTTTGGTTGAGGAATTATGAGGTGTGCTGGAGGATTTGGAGCCATGTTTGAGGGGCTGTTGGGGCAGAGAGTTTGGCGAGGTGGTTGGAGAGTTTCTGCTCTGCTTGTAAAATGTTGATAGACACCTGGGTATGAGTATTATTAACAAGGATATACTCGCGATGTATTTCAATGGTGCTTACGGGGTTCCGGGATCAGCCTCTGTAGTAAAGTTTGCCTTGAACCCCCATCACCCATCTAGTGTTCCAGGGATCTGTAATATTCATGTAAAATCATTTGGAACTGATGTAGAAGAGTCCCGTCCCGTCATCAGCATCATGTATTCTGCATGACCAATAGGGGCATCCCCCATACATGTCATTATAATTGTCCTGGTTGCAGTCAGCTTCACTTTGTATGGACAGGCAAATGGCCCCTGGTTGCTAGCGACTGATTTAGGAGTTATGGGGATGGTCAAAGATTGGCTACAGCCCACGACAGGACAGTCTCCTGCACCAATTATATGGCTGGTCAACTTGCCGTTTTGGTTAACAGTTTCCCAGATTTGGAATTGCCATATATAGGAAGTGCCCTCAAGGCGGTTAGGAGGGTGAATAGTGTGAGTGAGGCGGATGCGAGTGGGCCCCAGAGGGTGACAGGTGTATGGGCTTTTATTCTGTTTGTATAGCTTGACCTGTGACAGGTGGTGCCAAGAGGGGTCGCCTAGAAGTTTTACCGCCGAAGGAGTGGTAAGAATCACCATGTGTGGGCCAGTCCACCGCGATTGGAGTGATCCGGCCTGGAGCTGTTTAAGGAGTATTTCGTCTCCTGGCTGGAGACCATGGGGAGGATCAGCGGGATCAGTTTCCCCGGGTTGTGGCAGGAATCGATCTGCGTGTTCCCGCAGCAAATACCTGATTAAGGAGAGATAAGGTAAGTAAGAACCCAGGGGAGGAGGCTGCACCTGCAGATGGTGATTGAGTAGGAACGGGCGGCCGTACATGAGCTCAAAAGGGCTTAAGAAAGTAGGTGCTCATGGAGTGGCATGTAATCGGGCAAGGGCCAGCAGAAGGAGGTCGACCTAGGACTGCCGTAATTCAATGGCTAGTTTGGTTCATTGCATTTTGATAAGACTGTTAGCTCGTTTCACCTTATCCGAGGATTGGGGTCTGTATGGGACATGTAGTTTCCAGGCTATTCCCAAGGCAGACGAGGCCTGCTGGACCACCTGAGAATAAAGGCTGGGCCATTATCGGATTGAATGGAGGTAGGTAGTCTGAAGTTGGGAATGATTTGTTTTAGGAGGATGTCAGCCCCCACATCAGCAGCCTCCCGTGTAGTAGGGAAAGCTTCTATCCAGCCTGTTAAGGTGTCAATCATAGTTAGCAGATATCGGAATTTTTGTGGGTGGGCATGTGTGTGAAATCAATTTGCCAGTCCTGCCCCAGAAGGTGGCCCCTTATTGATGGGTTGGGAAAGTGGGGCGTAACCCTCCTTGAGGGTTTGTTATCTGGCAAGTGGGACAGGAGGAGCAGACCGACATTATGAGGTGAGTTAGGGGTAGGTGATGGAATAAGGGCTGGAGGAACCGTGTGAGGGCCCTGGGTCTGATATGAAGTGATGAATGTACCTGAGAAAGAGTACCGGGGGCCTGTTTGGTTGGGAGAGCCACCTTGTTATCGAGGAAGATCCAGCCCTCCGGTGTAGTAGAGCCTCCCTGTGCAGGGAGGTTTTCACGTTCCCTGGAAGAATAGGCGGGTTGGAGGGAGGGGAGAGTAAAGATAAGAATTGGCGCTAGAGAGTTTAAAGGTGAGGGTTCTTTGGTCAGTTTCTGTGCAACAGCATCAGCCCAGTTATTTCTGCCGGTAATTTCGGATTTATCTGTTTGGTGTCCTTTGCAATGGATGATGGCCACCTGTGACGGTCACTGAAGTGCTTGAAGCAGGTGTTGGACAAGCTTAGCGTTAATTACAGGTGAGCCTCTGCTGGTAAGGAACACTCGCTCCTTCCAGATGGCTGGGTGGAAGTGTGCTACCAGAAAAGCATATTTGGAGACTGTGTAGATGTTGGCGGATTTATTTTCGGCCAGGTGTAAGGCCCTGGTGAGAGCAATTAGCTCAGCCTTTTGGGATGAGGTTCCCTCTGGGAGCCGTACCGCTTCAAGTATTTTGGTGGAAGAAACTATAGCATATGAAGCCCTGTGCTTTCCCCGTTGGTCTATTATTGAGCTGCCTTCAATAAAGAGGGTGAGGTCTGCCTGTGACAGGGGTGTATCTGAGAGGCCCTGGCATGGGGAGGCGAGCTCTTCCATGATTTCGGTGCAAAGGTGAGTGGGCTGTGGAGAGGGGTTTGATAGGGGGCTGCGAGGGAGAAAAGTAGCAGGGTTGAGGCCAGGCGAGACAGAGTGTGATATCTGAGTTTTCTAGGAAGAGTAAGTGAACTTCTTGGAGACGGGAAGGAGTGAGCAGAGAGAGAGATTTATGGGATAGGAGGTCTTATAAATGGTGTGGTGACAGTATTTGGAGAGGCCTACCCAGATTAAGTTTAAGAGCTGTACGAGTTAGGGTGGCGGCCACAGCCAGCGCTCAGAGACAGGGAGGCCACCCACGGGCAGTGGGGTCCATTTGCTTAGAGAGGTAGGCCACTGGAGTATCAGTTGGTCCCAGGGGTTGGGTTAAGACTCCCACTGCAGGCGGGCCATGATGCTTGCCTGCCATGCCAGAGGGCCCAGGTTCAATTCCCGGTGCCTGCCCATGTAAAAAAAAAAAAAACTCCCACCGCTATTCCTTGTTTTTTGTCAGTGAAAAGGAAGAAGGCCTTGTCAGGATTTGGAAGAGCGAGTGGGGGAGAATGAAGTAAGGCATTACAGAGAACCAAAAAAGCTTTGGCTATAGTAGAGGGGTCGTTTAGGGGTCCTGTGGGCATCACCTTGGCTGCTTCATAAAGAGGTTTTGCTAGGAGGGAAAAGCCGGGGACCCAGTGTCGGAAGAACCCCACAAAACCTAGGAAGGATAAAATCTGTTTAGCATTTTCTGGAGGTTGGAGTTCTCAGGGCTTGCTGTCTGTCTACTGTTAGATGTCGGGGTGTGGGAGTGAGGCGGAGCCCCAGGTAGGTAACGGTGGAGGAAGAGAGCTGAGCTTTGGTTGGAGAGACTCAATATCTTTTGTTAGCTAAAAAATTTAATAGGGTGGCTGTAGCCTTTGTGGAAGTTTCTTCAGAAGGGCTGCAAATTAATAGGTCACCTACATATTGGAGAATGATAGTGGGAGTTAGATTGCACCGTTCGGTCCCTGGCTAGGGCTTGGCCAAAGATATGGGGGCTATCGCGAAACCCCTGAGGTAATACCGTCCATGTAAGTTGTTGGGCAGCCAAAGAGTCCGGGTCTTCCCAGGTAAAGGCAAATAAATTGTAACAGGCAGGGTCTAGAGGGATTGTAAAGAAGGCATCTTTGAGGTCTAGGACAGAATAATGAGTGGTGTGAGGGGGGATGTGTGAGAGAAGAGTATATGGGTTGGGAACTACTGGGTGGATGGGATGACAGCTTCATTAATTAGTCAGAGGTCTTGGAGTAGATGATAAGAATCGTCAGGTTTTCTGACAGGCAAAACAGGGGTGTTATATGGTGAGTTAGTGGGTATGAGGAGTCCCTTTCTCTTGAGCCGGTTAATGATGGGTTGGAATCCTTTCCGATGGGTTATGGAAATAGGAAATTGTGGCCGAGACAGGAATGAGGAGGGATCCTTTAGCTGGATAAGAGCTGGTTTATGATGGGAAGCTATTAGGGGAGTTGAGTATCCCATACCTCTGGGTTCACTAGGTGAGGCGGTAGAGGAGGTGAGGGAAGGGTGGAACCCTGGGTGGGGGTGGAGGCCACACATAAGGGTAATAGTAAATTTGTTTGAGGTTTTTGTATCCAGTGAAGTGAGGCTCCTAATTTGGTGAGAAGATCCCGCCCCATTAGTGGGCTGGGGCAGGAAGGCATCACTAAGAAAGAGTGTGTAATGGGGTAGCCTTCTATTAAACATGTAAGTGGTCCGGTAGTTAAGGGGTGTGAAGGACGGCCATCTATGCCCATAACCGTGACCTGGGAAGGGAGAAGGTGACCTGAGTAAGGGGGGAGGACAGAAAAGGTAGCCCCCGTGTCCACTAAAAAGGATGTGGACTTACCCACTACCTTGATTGTTACCCTGGGCTGGACGAGGGTGATCGGGGTCGCTGAGGCCGGGCGTTGTCAGTCGTCAGTGGCCAGGCCCAGGACTGCCAGCGTGGGTCAGGGGTTGGAAGGACGGCCCCTCCACGGCCAGGCACTGAGGGGCAGTCCCTTTTCCAATGTCCCTTTGTACCACAGAGAGGGCACGGTCCCTTGGGCGGTCGAGGATTGGGGCACTGACGGGACCAGTGTCCATCGAGGCCACATTTGAAGCATTTTCCTGGTGGCAGATTAGTCGCAGCCGGTATCTTGTAAATTGAAGTGGGCCGCAGAGCTGCAATCAGGGATTGGGTTTGTAAGTTTGCCCTTCAGTGTTCCCGGGACTTTTTCTCCGCCCTTTCTAATTCATCACGAGTATTAAACATTTTAAAGGCCATGTTTACCAGGTCATGAATAGGGGCCTGAGGACTGTCCTCGATTTTTCTAAGTTTGCGCCTTATATTCAGAGCTGACTGGGATATAAAATGTGTGACTAACATGGTTTTACCAGCCTCCGAGTCAGGGTCTAGGCGGGTATATTGGGAGAGGGCTTCTGTGAGCCGGTTTAGAAAAGCGGCAGGATTTTCCTCAGGACCCTGAGTAATTTCCCTCAGCTTATGAAAGTTTATGACTTTATGGAAAGCTTTCTGCATGCCGGCTATGAGGCGTGTAAGCATTTTGTCTCGCCTAAACCCTCCGTTTCTCCCCGCTGTAGAGTCAACCTGATAGTCCCACCCTGGCTCTTGGTCTGGCACCGCCTCGGCCCTCACTGGTATGGTGTGGTCGGTTATATGCACCTGGTTAGCATGAGGCCTGGCTGCATTGAAAATGCGGTCCATTTCATCTGTAGTGAGGGAAGAAGAGCAGATTACATAGAATGTCATGTCAGGTGAGGTCATAAGCATTAGCTAGATACTGGAATTCTTTAGTATAGATAGTTGGATCGTTGGAGAAGGAGCCCAACCATTTCTTGATGTGAGAGAAATCAGCCAGGGAGAAGGGAGTGTGTACTCGAATTAACCCTTCACGTCCTGCAATTTCCCTGAGGGGGCAGAGTAAGGTACTTTTGGAGCAGGTATGGGAGCTTGCAGGTGAGGATGGCAAGGCTGTTGAGGATGCTGAAGGATTAGGCGGTGGCGGAGGAGGTGGATAAGGGGAAAGAGGAGGGCAAGATGGCAGCTGGAGCACTGCCGGTGGGAGAGGAGGGTAGAGCGGAGGAGAAGAGAATAGTTTATCTAAATATGGTGGAGGCCCTGGTCTTTTAAAGGAGGAGGAATCGAGGGGGTCTGAAAAGGAGGAAGTTTCATCAGACTGTTTGTCCAGGAGTGGGGACTCGGGGGTTTCTTTGGCTAGAAGAACCTGAGCCATAGAGCAGGGAGTGCAGAGAGAGGGGCGGGAGCACAGAAGGAAAAAAGCCTGGACATAAGGAATTATGGCCCATTTGTCCTTCCTCTGGCAAAAGTTGTGGAGGTTTGTAAGGATATTAAAATTGAAAGTCCCATCCTCAGGCCAATGAGAATCATTGTCCAATTGATATTGGGGCCAAGCTGTTTTACAAAAGTAAGTGAGACATTTTGGCCAGATGTCTGGAAGTAAATCCAATGTTGATAAGTTAATCAGGAGACAACCCAGAGGGGTAGAGGGTTTGGCTTTCGAGGATTTGCTGCCCATACTGATGGGTCTGAAAGGACAAAGAACTGGCCCAGGGGGTGTTGGCATCCCAACGCCCTGAGAGAGTCCTCTGAGCTCTTACGAGTGGGGGCTCGTCTCCCCAGGGGACGTCTCACCCTGGTTTGAGGCCCTTTCAGGTCCTGGACCTGAAAATCAAGACGTAAATGAGAAGCGAGGCGTCCCCACAACTTTGAGTCCTGGAAAGGGTGTGAGGTTTGCAGCCACCCCAGTTCACCTCAGCCCTCGGAAGAGAACCTGACGTGAATTCACGATTTTCGGAGGGTAATTTATGGACAGGCTCTCTCGGAACCGTGAGAGCCGGCAGCAGGGCTAGGAGGGGAGGGACTTACCCAATCTGTGGTGGATGCAGCGGCGGGCTGAGGGATACCCTGTCAGTGGAATGTGGAGAGAGGAGGCTGGGTCGCCCCTGGCCAGGCGGGCAGCACCCGCGCTCTCCTCCTGGGTTTCGGCACCAAAATGAAAGCTTTTGAAGGCAAAAGGGAGAAGAGGCAGACCAAGAAACCTGAGAATGAGCGAGTTTATTCCTGCGCTCCTGGGCAGAGCTCACAGAAGTCAAGGTAGGGAGTTGTGAGCTCACCGCTGGGTCCTGGTGCGGGCAGTTTTTAAGCAAGGGGGTTAGGTGACGTCTAGAAGGGGAGGCACATTTTACACAGCTTGAGTCATGGTGACCTTCCCTGTTCCCCTGACCTAACAGTAAGGTAAAAAAATATTAGTGTGAATCAGTGGAAATTGCCATTTTGTAGGTCACTGAAGGTCAAATTTCATATGGTTCAACCTAATGTGTTAAACGTGTATTATTATTATTATTTATTGTGAAATATAACACACACACACAAAAGCGATAAATTTCCAAGTACACTTCAACAAGAAGCCATAGAGCATATTCCAAAGCTTGGCTTGGGCCGCAGCTCCATGACGCTCCATCCCCTGAACTCTTTCTTTAAGTTGCAGGTTCAGGGTGGCAATTCCTAATTCCCTTTTGACCACAGAAAATGGGAGAACCTAGCTTCAAATCCATAAGACCTATAGCTAAGGAGAAAATTATTCTTGACTTTCTATTTGGCAAAGAAATACAGATGCAGAGCAACATGATGACCAGGCTTTGATCACTCAGCAAATCACAGAACCAGGAAGAACCCCAGCAGAGAATCATAGGTAAGTTCTTGGTCTTATACCCCAGACGACTCAGAATGGAGCTGGAATACCTTAGCATATTTACTGCAAGGTAAGCTGTAGGTTAGCAGTTCTCAACCGACTTTGATTTCTCTTTTAGCCAAGCAGAAAAGGTTATAGGCATATACTTTTCTTGGGGTGTTCTAGATAGAAACTTATGTAAGTATTATTTGTCCTAAAGTCAAGTAGATCTTGATCCCCAGCTCATATTTTACATAACTCAAAATAAAACAGGAAATTGCTTCAAGAAAATGCCTGGAAGAAAAGAAAATATTTTATTTTATCTATTCAAACTGTTCAGAGGAAAATACTTTTTTTTTTTTTTAACTAAAATTTGCCAAGGGGGAAAAAGCAAGTTATGTCTAATATTTAAAATCCCAAGGAGGGGGAAAAAAACAGCTGTTATTCTGTTCTCTGTGCCTTCATATCTAGACGCCCCTTTCGTTGAGCTGTTTATCATTTGTCTCTGGGAACACACTGGGACCCTTTCCAACGTCCCATGCTCCAGCAGTCGAAAGGAGGGGATGACAGCCAGCTTCTTTCCTTGTCTGTGTTCTCTGGTCACAGAGAATGCTTTGACCACCACTTGCATCACTCGCAGCGCTGCTTGCAAGTTGCAGTGGCTGGGAAAGTACCGAGCTGGTGTTACCTTTTCTGGATGTGGAGGATGTAACAGGGAAGCAGAAATACCACCCTGAAAATGCCATTTACGCATGTGTTCTGGCGCTCCTGCAGAGTTCTCTGGGACTCATGCAGGGAAGCAGAAAAGGATTTCTCTGTAACTTTTACATATGAAAGTCCTAATCAAGATGTAGTAACTGGGGCTCATTCTCATCTTAACTGTATGAATCTTATTCTATATTTCTTTCCCATGTTAAAGAAATATACCGTTCAAGTTCCTTTAAAACTAAAATTACAACTGAAGTCAGTGAGTAGCTAACTTCGAGTGGTGAGTTTAAAAACCAGAAGCGTTTAAATATAATAAAATTACTTGTGAACCTATAATAATTTCCTTCTCCTTCTACCTGGTTTTACTTTTCCCTCTATCTGTTTTCACTGAGGATGAGTGTGTTTTCTTGCAAGTTACTACAAATACTTTTTGAGGTCTAGATGGGTAAATAAGTAAATTGAAACTATAAACTCCATTTCCTTAGTCATCATTACCTAACTTTGAATCTTAAGTGCCCTGGCACTGTTCTGTGTGCTGAGGAGGAAGGTGAGTAAGACATTCTGGGTTCTTGTGGAGATTGGAACCCAAAGGCTCAGCTAAGGAGACTTATTTATGCTATTTATCTACAGTAAGTCAGGCATTATCTTTGCAAAGTTTTTCTAGTGATATGTTTTAGTTTCTTAGGCTGCTTAAATAAATACCTAGAAATGAGTCCATTTAAACAACAGGAATTTATTAGTTTATGGTTTTGAGGCTAAAAGAAAGTAAAAATCAAGGTATCACTGAGGTGATTTTTTCCCCCCAAACACTGAGGCATTCTGGGGCTGGCAGGTTCCCGGCTGCGTTTAGTCTCAGAACAGATCCCTCACAACAGCAAAAATTCTTTTATCCACCCGTTCTTATGGGTACAGTGATAATCCCAACATTTTAGAATCGGGAGGGAACCTGGAAAACAGTATGGTTCAGTTTTCTCATTTAACAGGAAAGGAAATTGAAGTCTAGGAAGAACCTGTGATTTGTTCAGTGTTTCACAAGTTAAGTATTTTGGCTGAAGGAGAGTAAAATCCAGGCTTCCAAGTTTATAATAGTGCTATATGCCACATTTATGCTTTTCTTTTTTTCTGTTTCAGAAGAGCCAGTTGGCTAACACTTTCCTAGCTTTTAAAAAGAAGGATAAAGTGCAGTATTAATCTTAAAACATTAGTTTTCTCATTTTTCTCTTGCATTTTTATTTGAAAATATTTTAAACATACAAAAAAGAAAGAGGATAGTATAATGAAAACACATATACCCACCATGTTGCTTCAAAACTTCATAACATTTTACTATTTTTGCCTCACATCTCTTTTAAGAAAATGTATTACTCCTTTTCATTCCTCTCCCTTTCTTTCAGAGAAAACCATCCATAAATGATCATTTCCATGAAGTATCATTTCCATGCATTCTTTTAGACTTCTACAGTATATAGAGCTATCTACAAACAAATAACAGATCATTTTTAAGTATATGGCATCATTTTCTACATATCCTTCAACAACTTGTTTCTCCACTCAGTATCATAATTTTTAGATTTATCCATCTTGATCTATGTAGTTGTTTCTTTCATCTCATTGTTAAATAGTCTTCCCAGTCTTTCTTTCATTTGCACTGCTTTTCTGTGCCTAAAAATAAAAGTGTAAAAGCTTATATTTTTTTGACTCTTCATCAACTAACAGTTTAAATTATATGTCTTAAATGTTAATGACAGTGAAAAATATTAGGAAGCTCTTGAAACTATCAGGATCAAACACCAGATTATCTTTTATTTGGAAAGATGGACAAATATAATATTTGCTTATCAATTACCACAAAATTTAGTTATATCTATATATTGTCAATAGAAAGTTACTTTTCTAAGTTTGTTTATTAAAAATGGCAAGGAAACCTTTCCTGTAATACTGAAAGGTTTATTTTAATCGCTCCAACAAAGGTAATATCTCTTGATTATAGGACATTACATTTGTTAGAATGTTTGATGTAGAAAGCTAAATATGCTCACTTTAAATTTAAAATACGTTTGTCATAAAAGTTTGATTTTGCTCAATAACTTGGCCATAATTAACCACTAACTATCACCTCATTAATAATGTGAATACGTGTGATGCATATATGATATATAAGGACAATGTTCTACATAGGTAAGTTTTTTTCCTAGAAAAATAAACAATGGACTAAAATAGATTAAGTTTAAAATCCATGCAGAATCTCAATTTTTCAGGACACTATTATATTGACAAACTGTAAATGATTTCCCCATTCTTCTAATGATATTTATTTAAGTTATTTCCAATTTTTCACTATTATGAACAATGTTTCTTTGAATATTATGGTGCAAATCATCTTCAGCATGTGTGAGAATTTCCATAGAGGTCCCTATTTCCAGATACACCTAGGAATAGCATTTTTGGATTATGAGTATCTTCAACTTTACTAGACACTGTTAAACTCTTTTCTAAATTAACTTTACCAATAATCCACTGAATATATCATGGCATTATGTAGTATTATTAGATTTTTGAAAATTTTTGCTTATTATGGTTTTTGTTTACATTTCAATGATTACCAGTAGGGTTGAGGATCTTTTCATGTATTTGTTAGCTATTCAGTGTCTCCTTCTAAAAGTTCTTATCCTTTGTGAACTTCTAGTTAGTTTGTTTCTCTTTTTCTTATTCCTTGGTAAAAATTTTTCAACTATCCTGTATCTTAATTCTTTGTTGGTTTCATCTCTTGCAAATATCTTCAATCTGTGGATTATCTTTTCACTTTTACTGTGGTAAATTTTGTTGTACAGAAGTGATTTTTATATTAACGTAATCAAATTTATTCATTTTTCCCTTTGGTTTATAATTTTGTGAGTTGTGGTATCCATTCCCTATCCTAAAGTAGGAAATATTTTCTTCTATACATTTTAGAAAGTTTCTTCTCACTTTCAAATTGTTCATCCGTTTGGAATTTCATTGTGAGGTATGGGGCTAATTTTATTTTATTTTTCCATTTGCAAACCCAACAGTCCCAGCACCATTTACTGAAGAGTCTGTAATTTCCACACTAATTTGTAATCAGTCTCATATTCATTTTGATATATGTGTGGGCTTGTTCATCAGCTCTTTTCCATTAGCTATGTGTCTGTCCATTTACCTATAGAACTTTCTTAATTGCTATACAGCTTTTTCAGTCTCAATATCTAGTAAGATAAACCTCTCCAACTTTCCATCGTTTTTTAAACCATTTTTAAACTGTTAGCCATAACTTTTTATTAGACTGCAAATTATGGAGATTTGATTAGACAAAATGCATCCACATGAAGAAATTCCAGACAGTCAGCTGGTGGCCAACTCTGTGCACTGCAAGAACAGGTAAAATCTTGCTTCCGATTAATACTGAGTTATAAAGAAATAGGAAACTGAGTTTTAAGGAGGAGATGGAAACATGACTGTAACCAAAACAACCAATAGGTTAAAAAGATTTAAGATGGTACTAGGAACCTTGCTTCATTATTGCCATTTTCCTGAATAAATCTTTTTTTTGGAGGAGGGGGGACGGTCATGGGCAGGCTCAGGAAATCAAACCCAGGTCTCCGGCACAGCAGCGAGAATTCTGCCACCGGTGCACCCCCCTTAATAAATCTTTTGAAGTGAGATATCACTGGACAACAAATGTTCCTGAAAGAACTTACATAAGCTCTCATATCAATTTTACTATACTGACTTTATTCTTGAAAGAGGATTATTTTAAGGGCTAATGTGAGGAAATTGGGTGTTTCTGTTCAACTTGCAGCTCAAGAGAAAGCCAGTCACTCTGATATGAAGAGTCATGTTCAATCACTTGGGAAATCATCTCTTCAGGAACAATGAAGCTAAAATAATGTGAGGTGGCACATGTAATTGCACTGGAATCTGCCTGCAGCTGCATTTCCCACGTAAACTGATCAATGTTTGCATAAGCGATGCTTGTTCTAAAGCTGAGAAGCCTTCCCAGAGCACTCTTTTTTTTTTCTACCGAGCAATGTAGAACTTTCAGTTTTAACGTGATGTCTGTATATTAGAAGTATGAGAGTAAACCTTTTACAAATGAAACTGATTACCAGAAGAAAACATGACAAAACCAAACCGACACTTGATATGAATCCATGAGTTTGAAACTTCAAATCCAGCCAAAAAAGTTTGTTAAACTCTCTCAACTTTGTACCCAACTCTTCTGAGATCCTTCCATCAGCCCTGATATTGTTCAACAGGGCTTGGTGCCGGCTGATAAAATGAGACAAGAAAACATGCTCAAACTTTTATGATTTTGCTGGGCTCCAGTTTATCAAGATACCCCCTTATACCAGGATAAATGACAGCCACTTGTTCTTCAATAGCCATTGAAAAATACTGTCCTTGCTTCAACAACTCAGTCAGACACACACCATGGCTCAAGAGTTGGGTGGCACAAATGAAACCAGAAGGAAAGATAGACGATAAAGACTGAGATGATATAATATAGGAATGCTTAGAGTGTACAATGATAGTGACTAAATGTACAAATTAAAAAATGTTTTTGCATGAGGAAGAACAAAGGAATGACAATATTTCAGGGTGTTGAAATAGATGGTAATTCATATTTTAAAACTTTAACTTATGTGTGAGACTAAAGCAAAAAATGTTTATTTGGTACAAAATTTATATTTTGGCTAGTGCATCTCCTAATATAACTTATATAGACAGTTTAATTGAACACCATAAGTGCATTGAACCTTGAATAGGGCATGAGATTTTGTAGGTTTGTCCAGAGGGATACCCCAATAAATCCCAGAGTGATTTAAACAGTGAATACAAAAGGATTTGCAAAGTCCCCTTCATGGAATGGTGAGAAAGGGGGAAAATTCAGCTTCCCCATTTGGAGAACTCCTGATATTCTCGCAAGTAGTGGGCACAACCAAATCAATAGGCTGAGCCCTCAGTCTTAGGGTTTGTTCATCTGAAACTTATCCCCAGAAAAGATAGGCTAAGCCTACTTAAAATTAGGCCTAAGAGTCACCCCCCAGAGAAACCTCTTTTGGTGCTCATATGTGGCCTCTCTCTCTCTCTCTCAGCGAACACGGCAAGCAAACTCACTACCTTCCCCTTCTTTATGGGGGACGTGACTCCCAGGGGTGTAAACCTTCCTGGCAACGTGGGACAGAAATCCTAGAATGAGCTGGGATTCAACATCAAGGGACTGAGAAAGCCGTCTCGACCAAAAGGGGAAAGAGAGAAATGAGACAAAGTAAAGTGTCAGTGGCTGAAAGATTTCAAACAGAGTCGAGAGATTATTCTGGAGGTTAGTCTTATGCATCATGCAGATATTCCCTTTTTCGATTAAGGTGTATTAGGCTGGAGGGAAGTCCCTGAAACTGTAGGGCTGTATTCCAGCAGCCATGTTTCTTAAAGATTATTGTATAATGATAGAGCTTTCACAGTGTGACTGTGTGATTGTGAAAACCTTGTTGTTTGATACTCCTTTTATCTATGGTATGGCAGATGAATAGAACATATGGATTAAAAATAAATAATGGGAGGACAAATGTTAAAATTAAAAATATGTATATTGCAATGAAAGGGAGGGGTAAGGGGCATGGTGTGTATGAATTTTTTTCTGTTTTCTTTTTATTTCTTTTTCTGAATTGATGCAAATGTTCTAAGAAATGATCATGATGATGGATATACAACTATGTGAAGAAAAAAGAATGCTCATATTGTATGTTGATTGGTTTTATTAATAAAAATTTTAAAACTAAATAGATAAATAAAAGATCAATGAATAGAATTAAGAATAAAGAGATACATATATAGGATATATGGAAATATGGTGGTCAATAAGAGGGAGGGGTAAGGGACATGGTATGTATGAGTTTTTCTTTTTTCTTTTTATTTCTTTTTCTGGAGTAAAGCAAATGTTCTAAGAAATGATCATGGTGATGAATACACAACTATGTGATGATATTGTGAGCTATTGATTGTACACCATGTATGGAATGTTTGTATGTTAAGAATGTATGTGCTTTTTATGTTGTTGTATCAATAAAAAATTAAAAAAAACAAGAGCTGTGTGGCCGCATCGAGGTCTGAACCGAACTGGGCCAAAGCAGCAACCTCACGATACTGAGCCAATTCCAACTTCATGGTACCTGCCACCTGTTTCATGGCCCTGGTTTGGGCTGCAGACCTGACAAGGACACAAGACAAACCAGTGTTAGTTCTGTTTCCAGGAAAATCTGTCCATCAGTGATAGAGATGACATTTGTGGGAATGTAAGCAGATACCTCACCAGCTTGTATTTCTATGACTGGTAAAGTAGTCAAGGAGCCACCACCACCAAAAAAAAAAAGGTTCATTCTGACTGCTCTCCCCAGCAGTCGGGAGTGTAGGTAGAACACATCAGCAGGACAGACCTCACAGCCAGGGGTGGACAGAGCAACAAATACATCTGACAGTAAGCAACAGCCTGTTTGGATAAGTCATCATCGATAATCAAAGCATATTATCCCTAAAATATCCTCTCATGAAACAGCCAGAATAAGAAACCAAGTACTGAAGTGGGGCAGCATGAGAAGCAGTAGCTGAAACCACAATGATGTAATTCATGGCATCTGTATCCGTAAATCTCTTCACCAACTGGGCAACAGTGGATCTCTTTTGACCAATAGCAACATAGACACATTATAGCTTCTTCTTTTCATCAGTTCCATCATTGAAATGCTTCTGGTTGATGAAGCAATTGAAGTTTTGCCAGTCTGTCGGTCACCAATAACTGGCTCACACTGAGCACAACCATTTGGCACCAAGCTATCCACAGCCCTAATGCCAATCTGTATTGGTTCATGCACAGAGATTTGAGGAATGATTCAATGGCCTTTCAGACCTTTTCACCTGCAGGTCTT
This sequence comes from Tamandua tetradactyla, assembly GCF_023851605.1. Lineage (NCBI taxonomy): Eukaryota > Metazoa > Chordata > Mammalia > Pilosa > Myrmecophagidae > Tamandua > Tamandua tetradactyla. The sequence goes on along the minus strand of NC_135348.1, from coordinate 28,850,695 downwards.
GGAACCAAGTGGTCCCTTTCCACCAATGGCATTACCAAGGGCATCTACTACATGACACAATAATTCCTCACCAACTGAAATGTCTACAATGGCTCCCAGATATTTCTCCTTCCATAATTAATCATTTTAAAATACAACAATGCTAACACTGTCAGGTTCTGAATTCAGAGACAAACCCTTTAAGTCTGAAGAAAACTCTACCATTTTTTTCTGCCTGAACATTTCTCAGCCCATGTGCTTGGGCAATACCATGCAAAACTTACGGCATGCCCAGTTTTCTCTAGTTCAACAGAAGTATCAGCGCCAAGACTACGTTCTTCAAGAATAGAGGACACTTTGGCAGCACCAGTCTTCTGAAGATGAGTGTTGGAGGCATGGAGGTTCCTTGTGGCGATGAAAGATGACCCTAAAGCATTTCTGGAGACCAGCCTGGCTCGCGGTGCCGGCCAGGGCCACGGTGACGTGCACTGACCGCGGCTCTGCAGCTCCTATTCCGGTAGCTCCTCTGCAGCCCCCCAGAGCACTCTAAAGCCGAAACCTTGTGTTTACCCTCTCTGGGTTATCGGAAAAGCTTTGAAGAGCAACAGTCTGTTTAAAGACCCTAGCAAGATATCAATAAGTATAATGCTTCCTTTAAATTTTTTTAAATGTACGAGTGAATGAACATTCCATTCAGAATCTAAAGTGGGCTTTGTAGTGAGGGAAGAAAAATATGTATGTGAAATCTGGGCTGATTTCTTTATGGAAAAATACACTAATATTTGGGAATATCTTTAGTTGGGTTTCTATATAACCTGAGAAAACTGTGTTTACATTAGGTCTTATGATTAACTTAATGAAGTCAACCAATCCTAACTTTTCTCAAGATTTACCTATTGGAATATACTTAGATTGAACCTTATGAAATTGTTGTTTTTGCACATCAAAATGACTGAATATCAGCAGTTTCTTAGGGTTCAATCCTATTAAACAGACTATACCAACCTGAGCTTCATAATTTTATTCAGCAAACACTCATTGAAGGTGCTATTATCATCCCTGTTCTCAGGCAACTCCTGTTTTAGTAGAGGATTCTAAAATATAAAGAAATACTTGCAAATAGAATGATAAATGCAGTAATAGAGTAAGGTACAGAATGTCACAAGGGAAGAAGTCATCACAGATTCAGCTCAGTCAAGTTAGGAAAGGCTTTGTAAAGCAGTTGGTGTTTGAGCTGAGTAATTAGAAAGGAGCTGAACCTAGCTAGAGGTGGAGAGTGTCTTTCCAGGGGAAGTGAACTACATATACAAGAGCTCTGAGGCATAGAACTGGATGACAAGTTCAAGGAACACTGCTGTGATGGTTGGGGTTCTGGATTATATGGGGGAGGAAGGTGGCTGCAGGCTGCAGGAGAGTAGGAGGAAAGACAGAAATCAGATTAGAGAGGGACTGGACAGGTGTGGATCATGGAGGACATTAGATACTATAGAGCAAAGACTTTGACTGTAAGATTATAACAAAATTAAATCCCCTCATTCAGAGGATACCAGGCTAATGAAGAGTTTTAAATTGGGAGGTAACATGATCAAATTTTCATTTTAGAAAAATAATTCTGTGAACTGAATAGTAGCGAGAGTCGTTTGGAAGCTAAATGGTGAGGAATTAAACTAAGGTAATAGTTGTGGGGATGGTGACGAGCAGGAATGAAGGTGGGATGGACATAAATTAAACGTGGCTTTGTTCCAGAATATTTTTGCTACTATATAAGTTCTTTTAAAATATGTAATATATTTTCTCTATTGAGAGTTCTATTGACTAAAAAACTGTTGTGAGTTTGTAAAACCTGTTGTTATAAATGGCTTAATAATAGAATTAAGTCACTGTAAGATTAATTCAATCAATTACCATTTAATCTAAAGTGGATTTTAAAAAGCAGGTTAATTGCTCACGCTACTTGGTTTTTGCTTGAGACACAATAAACAGAACCATAGTCTTAGTAGAATCTTCCACTCCAGAGGAAGATTCCTTTTCCTAGTTCTGAATGAAAGCATTTCTGATATATGAGGTAGAATTCTCATTATTAAAGGGGGAGGATTAATGTCACAATCAATTCATCTTCATGTCCCTTGATAAAAGAAAACCTAATTCTGATTCTTTTTTTTCCCCAGAAATTACTATCCATAATAAATAATCTCAGAAAAGACAAGTGTTTATATTAGTTCAATTATTAATTTGGACAGTGAATACTTGGAATTATACATCTCTTTGAAAAAATCAAGTAACGTTTAATTCTCAAAATTCCTCCAACTTGTTCACTAAAAATTTACCCCAAAAGTTAAATAAAATAAATAAATATTTTTCTAGAAATTTCTTTAGGGATTTTTTTTAACTGAGGTAAAACATTATGTAATGTGATTTTATTATAATGGACAGTTGCTTCTAGTCAATGGATTCTCTCTGACAGGACAAATACTTGGCACAGAAATTACTTACACATTCACAAACTAATCTTCCCTGAATTCAATTTGAACTCTCAAAAGCTGGCTGTGGGATACACTGTCTTTTGTAATATAAAATTAAATTTTTTTTTTTAATGGAAAGAGATAGTTATCTCAGATCCAAAGCTCAAAACTGTTCCATACATTACTCTCAACAATTATATTAATATTTAAATTCCTTGGGTATGTCATTGAATTGGAAAGTGGGTTGTAGTTTTCTAAGCTTAATCTTCCTTTATATCCCTTGTCTCCATCAAGAAATACAACTTGGTTGTCTGGTTCTGCTGCTCATTTTTATCTTTTGCAATGCTTTCACCTTCTAGGCCCCCTCTCTTTGTTTATCCCACTGTGATTTTTTAATACAACATTTTTATTATATGAACATCTGTCAATGGTCTGACAATTAAAATGCTGCTTGTGGAATAGCTTATGGAATACTGTTAAACTTTCATTACATGGATTATTAAATTAGAAAATAAGTATCATCAGCTATATGATGATACTGTGAATTGTTGCTTGTATACTTTGGATGATTATATGGTATGTGAATATATCTCAATAAACTGCTTATAAAAAAGTTAACATCTGCTGCTTCAAAACATGGTTTTAAATAAACATTGGATTTTTAAAGGAAAAAATCTTTGCATATGCAGTCACATTTTGGCATTTAGTGGTTCTGAAAAGAATTTCAGAGAAGGCAACAATTGGCCAGGAGGCTAAGCCTAAGCCAAATTCAGGATCTGGGCACAGTTATTTCTTTCTTTATCCATATTGGGAGGAATGTGAAAACAACAGCACGAAAGCTATTGTCCACCAAAATAAAAGTTAAATTTTATTTCTTAACTATCTCAATATCCTCTTATTGCTTAACAAACTACCCCAAAACTTCATAGATTTTGACACAACCACCTTACTACTCACAATTGTGTGGATGAGCAATTAGGCCTAGGTTCAGATGGATGGTTTTTCGCTGGTCTGACCTGGTCTTATCACTCACACAGCTGCAGTCATCTGGTGTCACAACTAGAGCTGGGTAATCTAGGAAGGCCCCACTCACGTATCTGGGGTTAGTGCTGGCTATGAGCTGGGCCTCTCTCTCCATATTGTCTGTCATTCTCAGGAAGACTTAGCCTATGGTCTTTACATGGAGGTCTCAGGATTCCAAGAGGGTGAGAACTCCCAGAGCTACTACTTTTTCTTTTTTAATTGATAAATCTTCACACACATACATTTCATACATGGTGTACAATCAATGGCTCATAATCTCATCACATAGTTGTGTATTCATCACCATGATCATTTTTTTAGAACATCTGCTTCACTCCAGAAAAATAAATAAACTTACATACCATACCCCTTACCCTTTCCTCTCACTGACCTCTTGTGTTTTCATCTGCCCAATTTATTTTACCCCTTAACTCCTCTATTATTTATTTCTCTTTATTCATATTTTTTTATTCATCTGTTCATACCCTGGATAAAAGGCCCATCAGATACAAGGTTTTCACAATCTTACAGTCACATTGTAAAAGTTATATCCCAGAATCACTTCTACAACACTTCTTTTGTTTTGTTTTGTTTGACAAAGCAAAGTACAAGTCCAGCCCAAATTCAAGAAGATGAAGAATCAGACTCCATTCTCATACTACACAGGAACATGCATACAGAAGTGGGAACTATTTGTGGCTACTTTTTCCCATCTACCCTACTAACCATTACCAAAATTCAGAAACAATATAGAAAAAATGGATCAATTTGATTACATAAGAATAAAACAAAAACCACAAAAATATCAAGCTCTGTCATAATACAGCTGACTTAATAAACAGATATGTCACTGTCTAAATTTCAGAGATAACACCTTAAAATATAAAAGTTCTAAGTTGCAACTAAAGACTATAAACATTCAGATTGACAGGAAAGGATGGCTCATACAAAGGAGCAGAATAAAGAATCAGGAACCAGCAATGAGGAAGACCACTCCTTGGATATACCAAACAAAGACTTTTAAAAATTGCTCCTAAATATGCTCTAAAGGCTAAAGAAAAACAAGGACAAAGAATTAAAGGAAATCAGGGAGAAAACAGATGAACATAGAGAGAATGTCAATCATGAAATAGACATTATGAAAGGGAACCAAACAAAAAATAAAGAAAAAAAGAAAAGGAACCAAAGAGTTGCAGATCACAGTAACAGAAATTAAAAATTCTGTAGATGATTTCACAGCAAATTGAAACTAACAGAAGAAAGAATTAGTAAACTTGAAGATATGACAATTGAAATTATGCAAGCTGAGGAGCAGAAAGAAAAAGAATGAACTAAAGTGATCAGAGCCTGAGCGATCTGTGGACCATCAAGTGTACCAATATACCCATTGTGGAAGTTTCAGAAGAAGAAGAAAGAGAAAGGAGCAGAGAGAGCATTAAAACAAACAAACAAACAAAAAAAAAAACAGCTATGGCTTAAAACTCCCCCAATTTAATGAAAGATATGAATATACACATCCAATAATCTCAATGAACTCCAAACAGGATAAACCCAAATGAACCCACACCCATGCCATGTTATAGTCAAACTCTTGAATGCCAGTGATAAAAAGAAAATTCTGAAAATTATAAGAGAGAAGCAATGTATCATGTACAGGGAAGACGCAATAAAACTGAGTACTGAATTTTTTCTGGAAAACATGGAGACAAGATGGCAGTGGGATGAGATGTGTAAGGGCTGAAAGCAAAAAGTGCCAACTAAGAGTTCTATTTCCAGCAAAACAGTCTTTCAAAAATGAGGGAGAGAAGGTGCACAGTGGTAGAATGCTTGTCTGCCATGCGGGAGACCCAGGTTTGATTCCCCACCCATGCACCACCAAAAACAAATAAATAAATAAAACTAAATTTTTAAAAATGAGGGAGAGAGTAAGACATTCCGAGATAAACAAAAGCTGAGGAAGTTCATCACCACTATACTGGTCTTACTAGCAATGCTAAGAAGTTTTTGTCAGGTCAAAGGGAAAGGGCACTAGACAATAGATCAAAGTTGCATGAATAAATAAAGATTTATGGTAAAGTGCAGTGGTAAGATTCAGAAAACATGAAAGATCTTGGATGCCACACATGGTATTTTGTTTGGGGGAAAGAAAGACTACTTTTATTCTCCATTACCACACTCCTTGCAACACGACTTCTGAGATCCTCTGATAAATAAATGGATTCTATTTCTGTACTCTTTGAATCTGGGCTGACTCTGTAACTTTCTTTGGCCAATAGCTTTCTAGGGAGGAAGGTCTTGATTTATCACATTGTTGATTTCCATAGCATAAATATTCTCTCATGGCCAATTTCACAGTACCCACATAACTTCACTGGATACATAGCTGGGAGAGATACGCATTACTGGCCCTCATGAGTCAGTAGAAGGTGGATCCAGCATACCATTGCCAATAGAAAGTGGTGGGAGTGGTGGCATTCTACTTCTGAACCTCAGTCTCTGACTGGAAACAGGTACTCACATATTCCGCTGTTTCGGAAAGCAAAATGGTATGACTATTATGGAAGGAAGTTTGCAATAGCTAGCACAATTATATTTATATTCGCAATCCCTCTTTCAGGAAACCATCCCAATGACACACTGGCAAAAATGCAAAAGACGTATAAATAAACCTATTCACTGCAGCAGTATTTGTAATAGCAAATACTGAAAAACAGTTCAATGTCCATCAATGGTTAAAAAGAATGTGGACTATCTTTATGTACTTACTTTTATGTACTATACAGTGGTCACTAGGTGTGTAGTTAAATGAAAAAAGCAAGGTAGAGAATTGTGTGTGTGGTAACTACTGCCTGATATAGATATTAGGTATGATATATAAAAAGATACATAATAAGTATATGTGGATAGTATACATAAAAAAGAAGGAAAGACAAACCATGCAGTTTTTAAAGTATTTACTTATAGGGGAATGGAAGGCACAGTATGGAGGGAAAAGGAACTGAAGTTAGACTTCTCTGTATATATCTTGTTTCATAGATTTGACTTTGGAATCAAGTCAGTAGTTTATATCATTTTAATCAAATTAAAACGACAATCCCTCAAAAGCAAAATTAAACTGTGATTTGAGTTCTGGCATAACTACACAGAAAGGAACAATTCCAACCGACTAAATTTCATTAATTTGACTATATAGACACTAAAGATAAAAAGTATTCCAAAAATAATCTTAAAGCAGGGACTATGAAATGGGTTTTTAGTAATTATACTATTGATGATAATATTTGTTATTTTGAGACTGTTGGTTTCTGTATTATGGTATAAATCACATAAGTAATTATACTGACTCTTTAAGATCCAGATTTTTGGAGTGGTTTAGAAGATCGATGAGGTTAAATAAAAACCCCGTGTTTTGCGTTGAAAGCATCAGTTTGAATTTATGATATATTTATCTTTAATAATTAAAAAACCCTATTTATTAATTCTGTCTACTGAAAGGTCTAGATGCAATGACCATAGCAATGGATACCCCCCTAAATACTCAATATTCCAATTTTTAAACCATTCCTGATTAAAAAGAATGAGGGTTCTTTAAAGAAATAGCTGATTCCACATCTCAGTTAGGAAATTTACATCTTATCATATCAGAAAGCAAGAAAACTATCCAAGACTACAAAGATTGTATCAAAAGAATCTAACTTGAAGAATCTTCTATTTGTCAAAGATTGAAGAATTTAAGTATTAATAAGAATAATAACTGTGATTGAGGTACATAAATTAAATTTAAATGCCTGAATTCATACTAAAAATAATTTATTGATCACTGGTAGGCTCCCCACAAAAGGCATGTTCGGGTCCCAACCTAGTCCTGTGGGTGTGTAAATAGAACCTTTGAAGATGTTATTAGTTAAGGTGTGCCATATATATGGCTGACGTCCTTACAGGGAACGAATATTGGAAGCAGAAAGAGAAGCTATTGGAAGATTAGGAAACTGGAAGTCAATGGGACTGGAGGAGAAAGGAGAAATCATTGCCATGTGACGGAAAAGCCAAGGAACAAGGATTGCTGACAAGCCAGCCCCAGAAGATAATAGTCTTCAGGGAAAAAACATTGACTTGCTAATGCCTCGATTTTAGATTTCTAGTCTCAAAACCGTGAGCCAATAAATTGCCATTGTTTTATGCCAACCCATTGCACGGTAATTGTTTTAGCAGCTATAAAACTAAAACAGTCACCTATAGGGAATGCCTGGAAACCATCTCATTGTTTTGAAAACTGGAAATAAAAATATCTGAGTATTCATCCTGTCATTCTCATGTGACCTGTACCTCAGTTAAACCAAATAATTGGTGAAGGAAGTTTCTCTCTTTAGAAGTAGTCTAACTAATAAATAATGACAATATCAGAGCACCACTTTACAAGTACTGAGGAAATAATGAATCTACACAATGATCATTGATGGCTGCTAACATCATCAAGAACAAGATAACCAGACGTGAGATTTCCGTAAGAACTGTGAATACCACCATGAGGTATTCTTACCAAAAAATAAACCTAAATCTGATCGAGTCTCTGGATATAAATAATAATTTAAAGACAATACAGGGATAGGAACATGATAAAAATAAAACGAACCAGAACAGTATAGGCACAATCAGCAAAATCCAGAATGAGAAAAATTCTACAGCTCAAATGATCCTGTTTATTAAAAAAATAAATTGCAAAGAAAAACAAGAGAGGTAGATGGGTGTTTTAGTTTCCTAGGCTGCTTAAAATAAACACTAGGAAATGGGTATGTTTTTAGCCACAGGAATTTTTAGCTTACAGTTAGAGGCCATGAGAATGTCCAAATCAATGCATCATCAAGGTGATGTTTTCTTCCTAAAGACTGGCTACAGGTGATCCTTGGCTCCTTTGCCGTATGGCGAGGCATGTGGCAGCATCTGCTGATCTCTCCGTGCTCTTCTGGGATTCATGTTTTCAGCCTCTGCTTCTGTGGCTCTCTCTCTTGCTCTCGCTCTTTTTCTCTCCTGCTCTGTGTCCATTCCCTTTATAAGAACTCCAGTAATAGGGTGAAGACCCACCTAGAATGAGGTCGGTCACACCTTAACTGAAGAATCCACATCCAAGGATCCTGTGCCCACAGGAATGGATTAAATTTAAGAACGTGTTTTTCTGGGGTGCATACAGCTTCAAACCACCACTTTAGGGAACCTATAGAAAAGGGAATTATGGACATGTCTACCAATTGCCATAAATAGACTATAATTGGATCCTGATTCAAAAAACAAATTGAAGGGGGGGATACCTTATGAAGAACCTAATGGGGAAATTTGATCACTGAATAGATAATTAGTAATATTAAATAATAATAATTATTATTATTGTGGTGTTGATAGATTGTAAGTGGGTGTGCGTATGGCTATGAGATTTGTCCTGAGTTGTGACTGATAAAGCTGGGTCTAGGGCACATGAAGATTCATTATACTATTTCCTCTTCGTCTGCTTGAAATTTTCCACAATAAAAAGTTAAAAAGAAAAATGTATTTAAATAATCTTTAAAAATGAAGAAATACTTCTTTTTTGGTAAAACATCTGACAGACATTATTGTGGCTGAACAAAATGCCTAGAATTGTAATGATTTATCCTGCTGTTGGGGAAAGCCTGCCAACGATTAAGCCAAAACATTCTTGATAGCAGAGCAGAGTAATGAAAACAACCTGGTCCTTGACCTCTGAGCCACCGAATAAACCAACCCTGGAGTCTCCCCACCTCTGGATATCTAGTTAGATAATTATTTTTGTTGTTCAACCCATTTTGAGTTGGTTTCTCTTATTTGCAGTAAAAACTATCCTAAACAAAACAGTGGAGAATAATTCATTTTTGAGTGTGCATTAAGATCTATAAGAGTGGGTAGTGTTTCTGCTCCGTTTCACAGAATATTTAGTAAAACGGCATCCCTTTAATTGCACAATAGGCCTTAGGCTATAAGCCTAATGCAGTCCTGACACTGAGATAAATTCATGACAAATACAAGGAGCCATTCTGTACCTCAGAGTCACTCCTTTTCTGCAATGATTAAGTCTTTAGCATCAGGTCAGCCTTGCGGAATTGGGTCCTCTCTTCCCATAAGGTACATTTTTTCTCAGGAATCTCTTTAATCACTCCTGTGGGTAAACGTTTGGCTGGTCAGTTTTCCTGGTGTACTAGTCCAGTCCAGGCGTGTCTGAATCCCAGTGAATGTTCAATCCAGCACTCCTGTTATGTGAATATAGTATTTTTATCTCTGAGTAGATCATCAGTTCTTTAAGAGCAGACACTAGATTTCACTTATCTTTGTATTCTCTCACAGTTTTTAACACATACCCAGGATATAAATGGCACTCAAAAAATTTTGTTGTTTGCTCAAGGAGATACTCATTACAAAAGAAAGCTGGACGAACGGGAAGAAAGAATAGCAGGAAAAGAGCCATAAAACCACTGCAAGCCAATCTGAAGTAAGGTAACCACAAGCAGCTAGGAAAGAGGATTTGCCTTAAGAAAATTCTGACACAGTCTTAAACCATGTGGAATTCCTGGACACAGATTAGACTGATATGTGAAAGGTAAAGTGGTATCTGCAAAGACTAGCTGCCACAGTCTGGCCATCAAAATCAATTTGGTAGGTACTAAGGTGGCACTGTCCACTGGCCCATAAACCGAGGCATAAGAACCATAGCAGGGGCTCTAAGTAACTCAAGATTCAGCAGGCTCTTTCTTCCCCTTACTTGATCTTAATGCTTTTCTTCCCCCAGAACATATTTCAGTGCATGTTTCAGTAAAATGTGAAAATAAACAAGTTACTATCCACGACCTGGAACTCTGTACTTGGTTGTTTCTGTACAGAACCAAAAATACATGAGTTTTTTTCTTTACATTATGGCAATATGTCTTAGCAATTTTGGGCTACATCAAATCATTTTAATATTTCCAGAGAAAAAAGTTTTTATGATGAGTGTTGAATAGCGATATACATTTATCTCCATGGAAATAAACAAGAATTTTTAAGATACTCTAGGTAAAGATCCTTTAGAAAAATAATTCCGATGTTCTCCCAGTGGAAAAGGAACCAGTGTGGATGAATGGTACTTATATGATACTTTATGGGGCTTCATTGTATCAAACAAGACTGCATTGCAAGACACATAGTCCTGAATGTGGAACAGCACAACTTAATTTTCTTACAGCTTTGTTGGAATGTAAACCATATACCATCCAGTTCACCCACTTAAAGTGTTTAATTCAATGTTGCTGTTTTTTTTTTGTATATTCATAGAGTGGTGCAACAGTTACCACAATCAATTCTAGAACATTTTCAGCATTTCAAAAAGAAATCCTATACATGTTAGGAGTCATACCCCATTTTTCCCCAAACCTCCCTGCCCCTAGCCATCAGCAATCACCAATGCACTTTCTATCTCTACAGATCATAGCAACTTAATTTAACTATATAATTCAAGCATTCATCTTGCTTAAAGGTCATGAAATCATGTTTTTCTTATATAAAGACTGGTGAAAGTTATTTTAGTGTTAAAGAAGTTAAATAATTAAAAAAAATTTGTTTGAGAATTAAACATCAAAACACATTTTCATTTTATCTTTTAGATATTTAAATGGATATTAAGTCTAATGTCTTCATGAATATTTAAAAAGAGAACTTTTCCTAGTGGTCCTCTTTGAACTTTCATGACTTTGAGTAGGGTCATTTGAAAGTGATAGATCCCTGGTAGAATTTTCCCTGCACATATTTCTCTTTTCAGACACATCTGTACATGCAGATAAGTATTACTGTCATGCTCAATTATTAAGAATAGCAATAAAGTATAATGAGATTAGTTCCAGAAATATACACTAAAATCAGTTTCATCATCTTGCAGTCTGCCTAATCAATGTGGATAAATTCATGAAATCTATAAATTGACCTTAAAAATAACCTACACCTCCAGATAGGTCTCTGGACCAAATAAGTCCTGAAATGCAGAGGGGCAGCCTTCCGAAACATCAACTAGTTCCATCCCCCTATCTCATACTATCGACAGCCCCTTCCAACATGAAAAAGTTAGAATGGCCATAGCCCAAATGGAACAAATGGAATGGAAGAAAGATCAAAGGTGATGGTAGAGTTATACAGAGAAAGTAGAGTTTAACAAACAAATATGATTGCTGAATCATTAAATTGATACTTCTTTTAGCCTCCAGTATCTTAGAGCAGCTAGAAGTAAAGACCTGAAATTGTGGAATTGTAACCTACACCAAACTCTGAAATCTGTTCTATAATTAATTGTTGTGATGTACTTTGAAAATTATTGCTTTTAAGTTGTATAACAGAGAAGATAGATTTGACAAATGAATATGACTGCTGAATCATTATATTGACATTTCCATTGGTCTCCAGTGTCATGGAGCAGCTAGAAGAAAAATCGAAAAATCATGGAACTATAATCCATTCAAAACTTTAAAATCTGTTTTATAACTAAAAAACAAAAAAAGAAACAGTTCTACCGGTGTGTTCACAAGTATACCGGAAGACGTCCTTCAAATGGAACCAACTGGGAAGTTAAAGAAAGAAGCCACACATTCTGAAAAATTTTTTAAAAATTTACCTTAAAAACAATGTTGTTCAGCAGTCAATAGGACTGCTGATGGCTTTAGCCTGCCACCATTTCAAAATAATAAATACTTTCCATAATGAGGTTCAGATACAATTACATTTCACATTTCCCCCTTTAATTTCCAACGGTATGTATCTTCAGTGTATTTACTTTTTTTTTTTGTATTTACTTTTTTATATATATATAGAAGTGTTTTAATTAGTTTGCAAATGTTTGGGGATTCTTTTCAAATATCTTCACATTAATGATTTGTAATTTAGTGTACTTATTTTTATCACACAGCAATAGACAACTAATGCACTTGGAATTCATGATAATCCTGGTCAGTGAAACATTGCCCCTTCCAGAATGGAAGAGGTTTGATTTAATCAACATGTCATCAACCTGACAGCTTGGTTGGTCTCCTTAAGGAATGATCCCATATCAGAGACTCAGCATGGGTCTCTGTGGCTGGCAGATGAACATTCAGCAGCAGAAGTAGCTAGGCCAGCTTTGGTGAGAGGGATCCCATGCTGTTGGGTCTTAATCTTCCAGATCCCTGACCAATCAGCTAAGCCCTTTGACAATGCCCATGGGTCTTGGATGCCCACGTCTCAGGACATTTCTTTCTCAACACAAAGTGGATAAAACAGGGCACTACTTGAATGTCTCCCCACTGAGAGGACTTCCTCTCACCACCGACTTTTAGAATCACCTCTAAGTGGAGATACAGTGCAGCAGCAGTCCATTTTTACTAGACCTTCTTCCTTCTCTGTCATCTGATCACAGGGAACTCCCACTAAGGTCATAGGTGAGTATAGGAGAAGTATTTGTGTATTAGTGGAAACTTATATTGGGAGCTGTTCCAACTGATGCTTTAGGTAACATGGATGATGCTACTTTTTTGAGTGGACCCCAGAACAAAAAAAATTCTGAAGCATGTCCAGGGAGTTAGACAGCCCTTCCACTTGGGCCACACAACTTGTAAGATGCCACGATTCTAAAGGTATCTGTGGTAGAGAAAGGTGCTAAGTGGAGTCTCTGGAAAGCAATAGCAATAGAATATCAAATAGAATCTATTTGAGAAGCTTGGACCTCTGAATTTGCTCAACCCCAGAGGCAACACTTCCATTTTATTCCATTGTTGCCACACTTTCCTTGCCCCATCTTATGATTTGATGGATTTGATAGTATTCTGCTCATGAGTGGAAGTCCTGGCAGCACATTCTTTGTTATTCCTTGATCAGATGCTCAGCAGCATACCAGGAGCTGCTTCGAAAATGGTGTATAGTTCTCAGTGGCAGATGGTTATGTCTTGCTGCAGAACCCTAGGTGTTGTTTGCAACTATAGCAATCCTATCGAGGCTTGCCAAAGACTCTCTCTAGCATCTTTCTCTGCCAGGGATGCCTCTAACATAATGGCATCTGCCAGGATACATGGTCCAAGTAAAAAAAAAACCTGCTTTATCACAGCCCAGACCTGCTTCAGAGCCCCTCTTTTTTTTTTTGTATGTGGTCCCATTCAAAACTAGCATTTTTTCACATTTCCTAATTAATCAGTTGGAACATTATTGCCAACTGCAAAATATGTTTTTCAAGCTTCCAAGAGCATTTCCAGCAGTGTATTAGAACCGGCCACTCATGACCTTTATCAGAGCATTACATCTTGTTAGAAGATAGAAGCCCCCTTGTTTGAAGTCTCTGAAGTGACATCAGTGAGGCAGGTGCCTTACAAAAGAATGCTTGCCCTCCTCAAGATCTGCCTCTTCTTTCCCTCCTTATTTCGAGACCTATAACTAGAATCAAAGCTCAGCATAATCTGAATGGGGCAGTACTCGGCCTGCTTAAGGAGAAGAGGGATTATACTCCAAAGTAGCTGCAGGACCCTGACGGGAACTGGAAGAATATGCCTCAGAGCTTATCCTGAGAGTGCTGGAGCAAGGTGGGGGCGTGGGAATATAAATCCAGATAAGACAGAATTTGTCAATATGGAGGCACTTATCCATAGCTATCATACTAGAGTTTATTTATTTTATTTATTACTTGGTCCCCTTCTAGAATGTAAGTGGGAAGGTAGGACTCTTTAACCTTTTCCTTTTTTCTACCCCCAGCATGTAAAGCAGTGCCTAGTGGATACTAGATGCTCAATTAATATTTGTTGAATGAAAAAATTTATCCTGGCACAAGGTATAAATCCTCAAAAAATACTATTTAAACTGAGCTGACGTAAAATTTATATATAGCCCTTTTTGTAATACAGGTGGGAGGGAGAAGGGCATATATGTTGTTATACACAGAGTTTTTCATAAATTATGTTCTTTCTTCAAAACTATGCAAAAAGAACTGAAAGCAAGGACTTGGGCAGATATTTGTACACCAGTGCTCATCGCAGCATTAATCACAACAACCAAATGGTGGAAGCAACCCAAGTGCCCATGAATGGATGAATGGATAAACAACATCTGGTATAGCCACATAGTGGAATATTATTCAACCATAAAACAGGGGAAATGCTGGTATATTCTACCACATGGAGTTACCTTGAAGATATCATGTTAAGGGAAGCAAGCCAGACCAAAAGCACAAATGTTGTATGAGTTCTCTTATATGAAACACTTAGAATAAGCAAATTCATAGGGATGGAAAGCAGAATAGTGGCTACCAGGGGTGGAGTTAGAAGTCTTGGTAAATTATTTTTAAGTGATTATGAGTTTGGTTTGGAATGATGAAAATAGTCTGGAAGTAGTGGTGAAAGTAACACAATACTGTCAAAGTAAATTGTTAAAGAATTGTCCATTTAAAATGGTCAGAATTATTTCTATGTTATATATATTCTACCACAACTAAAAAAATAATTTTTAAAAATATTGCAGAAGCTTAATTTCATATCATTTTATGTATGTATGTTAATATTTATAAATAGTTAACATAGACTAATATTGATAAAAATACCAATATAGATGAATGAATAAAGGTAGAAGCACTAAAGATTTCTAATTTTATTTAATGAGTTCAAATCAAACTCAATAATCCAGATCTACATACAATAAGTAGAAAATGAAAATGAATACGGGTTATATAGTAGCTCAATTCCTATAATATAAAATTTTAAATCCAAACATGAAACTATTTAAGCTCTTTATTGCAATTTCTTATTCTGATCTCATAGAATAGAAAGCTCTCAAATCTCTCAATCCCAAAATCTATGTTGATATCTAAAATCTTCAAGGCACATGAAAGTTTTCTAGAAAAGAATGTCTTTTAAAAAACTAAGATCACTAAAAATACAAAAGCACATATCAGACACACTATGGCTTTTTTTTTTTTTTTCCTGAAATGTCTACCAACATGATATCAGGCTTCAGCTGAGGCAGGCTGGGAACCCACACTGGCTTCTTCCTGTAAATCATCCCCTACAGAAGATTCTGACTCAGTTGGAGAATTTTCTTCTAGTTCAACATATGCATCAGGGATTTCATTCTCTGTTGTACCTTTATCATTATTAATGGCAGCAGCCTCATCTGGAGCTGTATTTGTAACCTCTGGGATGGTGTCAGCATCGAGTTTTGCAGTTTCACCCAACACTGTCTCTATAACCTCTGGCCCAGTTTCAGCGCCGAGAGCTGCTGTCTCCACCAGAGCAGCCTCTACGCCTTCTGGGCAGGCTGAACCCTCTCTTAGGACTGCATCTGCACCCGGAATTTCTTCCACGCCTAGCACCTCAGCTTCCACGACAGGTACTTCCGGCACTTCTGAACTTGCTTTCTCAGCCACGGGGCTCTCTTCTTCACCTTTAAGATTTAGTTCATTAAGCAAAGTATTTAATTTAAAGAACATGGGAATATGATGGAATAATGCATAGTCATTTTTAAAAAGAGTCAGAGCTATATGTACTGATATACAATGGTCTTCGAAGTACATTAACTGAAAATAAACAAGGAAAAGTATAGTACAGTATGGCACTATTCATAGTAGAATAAAAGAGGGATGAGTTATATACCTAGATAATTGCATTTTCAAAGACTCTAGGAGAATTACAAGAAACTGATGTCATTGGTTGTTGGCTCTGGGGGAAGGGGAATGGGAGATTTTATTTTCTGCAAAACTTTTCAAACCTGCTGTAATGGTTAGGTTTAAAAACCTGAAATGGTTAAAAAAAAAAACCTGCTAAAAATTAAAAAAAAAAATTTACACACAAATACAAAGAATGTGAAAATAGCCTAACTGTTTTTATGAGCTAGCCTGAAAGAGTAGCCAACAAATTGTGACTCTTATCCTCTCTTAACCTCAGTTTTGTCAACTGTAAAATAGGGATGTTGATAATATCTACATCACAGGGATATTATGAGAATTAATTTAAAATACTGTATATGAGAAGAGGCTTACAGCTCATAAATCGCTCTGCAAATGCTGTGTTTTATTATTATAATCAGCTTTCTCAATATTACAGTCAGTAGTGCTTATTGATGATTTTCTCTGGTCATGAACAAAAGGTTAAAACGCTTCCATGAACAATATCTCTGTCCTGGAATAATGCTTATGGTTATTAATACTGATGGCATTATAGTTGCAATGGGAAAAAAGTGTGGTTTAAAGCAAGCAGTTTAGGCAAGGAGTATACACTGGAGGAAAAATGCTACATTTCTGTCCCTGTGGTTGCCATTTTATCACAGTCAGATCAACCGAGGGACTCAGTACACAGAACTGATTTTACAAACGTCAAGTGTATTTGGACAAAGAACACAAAGTTGGTCTTAGCCAAACTGAAATAAAAACTAGTTTTATAATTTAAAAAAAAAATGAGAGAAAGAAAAGATTTGAAATCTCTACTTATTATCTCTAGCTGCTGAGAGAGACAGATACTAATATCCTGCCTGCCTGACTGGAAACTTGATTAGGGGAAAAGTAATATTACTACACAAAGAAGTCAAAGCCACTGATCAGCAGTATAAACATAAGATGTTTTCATTTATTAAATGCAGTAATCCAAAATGTAGAACAATATTCTTTAAGTTTTATTTGGACTTTTTCTTTCTGTATGAACTCCTACTCAGAGCCACTCTGGATTGTTAGTACAGAAGCCAAAAGCAAATAGTTTCCATCGCTTACAATCTTTGTGACTCAGGAAAAAAATAAATAAAATCACTTTACCTTGAAGTGGCTGCAACTCCGCTTTGTTTTTGTTTTCCTTATTTGTTATATGTTCCGAGCGTTTGGCTTTCTCTGATGTGATTGCCTTGTAAGTCTGAAATGAAACGTATGCTTAGGTTTATTTCTTGAGCTCTAAGATTCATTAAGCCAAGTGCAAAGGCATATATAATTCCCCGTGTAATCATCATTGGAAATCCATACCATAACCACAATACAGCAAAGAAGAGAAACCATTACACACCAATCTACTTTTTTACTTTCTCTTTGGAAACCTGGGCCATTACAGAATACTTAGTAAAGGAAAGAAACAAATATTCCTACAGGGTAAAAGGAAAGGAACAAAATTTCCTACAGGAGTTAAAGATAACTGAAAACATGCATACTAGACCACAGATGAAGACAAAGGGGGAAAAAACAATGCTAGAGCAAAACTATTCTAGCAGGCATTTTAAAATATCCTTCAGCATTTATCCCAGAAAAATGGAAATGTTGTTCTCACATAGTAGCTTTATTTGTAATAGTATGTTTATTTGTAATAGCCAGGAACTGCAATCAGCCCAGATATCCTCTAACAGGCGAATGGTTAAACAAATCGTGGTACATTTATACTATTACTACTCAGTTAAAAGGAATGAACCATTGACATACAACAATTGGGATGAATTTCCAGAAAATTATGTTGAGTGAAAAAAGACAATTTCAAAAGCTTATACACCTTATGATTTCCTTTATGTAACATTATTGAAATGAGAAAATTATAGAAATAGGGAACAGATTAGTGGTTGCCAGGGGTTAGTAGGAATGGAGGGGAGGCCGGGAGAGAAGTGGGTGAAATTATAAAAGGACAGCATGATGAGTCCTTGTGGTGATGGAACTATCCTATAGCTTACCTGTGTGGTGAATACACAAATCTATAAATGTGATTAAATTGCATAGCATTAAATACCCACACATGAGTGCATGTAAATCTGGTGAAATCTGGATAAAGTGGATGGACTGTATCAATACCAACTTCCTGGTTGTGTATTATAATTATGCAAGATGTTGCCAGTGGGGGAAACAAGATGAAGGGAATATGAGCTCTCTCTGCACTAGTTCTTAAAACTGAATGTGAATCTCAACCATCTCAAATGACAAAGTTCAAAATACTCTTCCAAAATGACACATTCGTAGATCCCAAGGAAGATTCGCCAAATAAATAAGGTTTATCATTTAGAGCAGCAGTATTACCTGACCATAGGTTACTTGAGAAACAGCATCGGGAATAAAGCTATCTTAATCATAGACACAATGTGCAGGCTTCATTTCATTTCATATTCAATTGGATTCCTTTGACCCGTACTCATATTGCATGATGATATTTAAAAAATGACAGTCTCACTATTCCAATCACATCATGTGTATTATTTCAGCTTTGTTAAAAATATCAGAAGTGGTTTATCTCTTTGCAGTATTCATAGACTTTATATATATTTAGTATTTATAAAACTTTTTTTTGCATGGGCAGGCACCAGAAATTGAACCCGAGTCTCCGGCATGGCAGGCGAGAACTCTGCCACTGAGCCACCGTTGCACCGCCCCTATAAAACTTTTATAATCAGAAACAAGTAAGAATCATACCATGCAAATTACAAGTTTTTTCCCTTCATTTTACAGTATTTTTAAATTAGGCTGTGACAATGGAAAATCCTCAACCTTGGGGGTGGGAGTGCTGCAAAAGTGGCTCCGTAACAAACTCCCCAGTGTTTAGTGGACTTAAACAGGAATCAACCGGCTTTGAAACCAGCACAGCCAACAGAATCAGCAGGAATAACAATCCACAGTGTTGTATAAAAGCAGGGAGCATTTTCCTAGTAGGGTGGAAACTCCTGACAGCTACAGGACAATATGCTGAGTTGGTGTTCTCGGTTCTCAGTCCACTAAAGCTGAACCAGTGCAGAAATTTACATCCCTGAAATGACCATCCGGTGGCACCATCTGTTATTGTTCAAGGGACTATAATGTACGTTGAGAAAAAAGACTAATTTTAGGTAGACTTGAAGAGATGACAATATTAGAAGAATTCATATCCATGTGTGGCCCGAAGAATCCAGCCTTTCCACTTCTAGCATAGTCAAACACAAATTAGATGCAAGGCCTATTAGAAGAGAAGGTCTTACATTTAGACACTGGATATTTTTATTTATTAAACGCAAGCATTTAAAATAAGCCACAATTTTTATAAGCTGAATCTGACATTTCTTTTTTTAATACACCCATATTCTCAGAAAAATCAATACCAGGCCTCTTTCATTCTAAGGTGTCCTAATAGCAGAAGCTTTACTTAGAAATGAAAACCTGCTCTTAGCTTGTGAATCCCTAAGTTCATCAAAATCTAATATAGAATTTATTTTAAGACAGGACATAAAAGAGAGAGGGACAATTAGAACACAAGTTTTTGAGAGTCTCACACTCTGTACTTCCTCAAGAAAGTAGTCTAGGATTCTTGTGATTAATGCTTCCAACATTCACGATTAAAACTACATGATCCTACTTCCACCCTGTTGTGCTAGGAGAATGAAGCCGGAAAGGGCTCTTAGTGATAGCTACTCTACAGCCTTCCAGTTTAAATTCCTTTAGCAGACCAGATTGGTTCATGTTTGGCACTAGGAAACATAATTAGGAATATAGTGATGTCCAGATGAAATTCATTGACCCAGCTTTCCAGATTATCATATAGCCTGGTCCCAACCTTTGTTTTTCTAGGAGCCTATATCCAACTAGAGTGGCCCTGAGCAGTGTGGTTCAAGATTGAAAGATGGGCGGAAGCAAAAGAATCTCAGTAGAGTGACAGTTGATAGATTAGTGGAGGACAATATGAGTAACATGTTTGAAATTTCCTGACTTCTTCAGGCTCTCAAAATTCTGAAGACTAGAACATGTATTTTGGTTTGGCCATACTACATAGTCCCATTTTTTTTCTTACTAAAAATCTCCTAGTTATGACTAAAAATCTCCTTTTGGATGCTTCTGTAGAGTCAAACCAAAATGTTGTGATTGCATACTCTTAGGCTTCCAAAGAATGTGTAATTATTCTACTTTTATTCATAACGAAGATTAGTTTTCAATTTAGAATGTTTATGGCAAAATGGCAAATGATAAGTTTATCTTACTTAACTCACAAATGTTCTCTTATTTTAGCTCCTAGATCAAACTTTATCTACAAGTTTAACTAATCTTACTAAAGCAAATACTGCTGTGACCAATCTCATTCATATATTCAGAATGTTGTCTAAAAGCAGTTTTCATATCTTAACTAAGATAACTTTTTAGTATGTGCTTAAAGATCAAAACAGGTATAATTTGGAAGTCATTTGTGACTGGATGTGCAAGATAAGCACATACTGGATGGTATATGTGCACCACATGTTAGAATTTGCTGAAACACCAAGATAAAATAAACTAACATCAAAAAATATGTCCACATGTTAGCAGAGAAGCAGACTAGAGAGACCATTTTAATATTATTAAGGATTTATCTTGTAAATTTAACAATAGTTACCTTAGGGGAGTGGGGTAGGGGATCAGGAAGGAAAACACTTTTCATTTTATATATGTCTACACTTCTTGAATTAAAAAAATATGAATAAATATTATAATTTTCAATAATAAAAGGCTAGTTAATCTGTGGATAACATTTGTTAAATGTTAATAATAGTACATAATCTTATAGGATTGCTGTAATTATATGATAAGCAGTCATCAAATGTCAGCTATTATTAGCATTTAAAATGACATTATTTTTAATGAAAATCATCCACACTTCATGGTACTAGGAAATGTTGATTCTATATTTAAAAAAAAATCTTCATATACTTTAGTTGATATATTCTTATATTTCAAATGATTGTAAGGTACTTTTCAAATGTGTATGTTTAATGATATTTAAACCTCTTGCAACGCTGTATATTTAATTAAGCCCATGTCCTGACCTTGATATACCTTTGAACTTGAGCACAAGTTGTAAAATAGCTGAATTCCTCAACACTATGGTTAAACACTTACATAATATCCACCAGCACTGACAGTGACACCTACAACAAGATAATATATCATATTTGATCCAGATGATCCAGGGAATTTGTTAGATGACATCCCGCGAAGAGATACTAGAAAAAAAAATTAAACACAGTTAGCTCCACCCGTGACCTATTTTATATAATTGCATCTTTAAAAAGAAATTTCCCCTCAGTGACCCTAGAATCTATGAACATCAAGTCATTTGAGCTTAAGGGAGTGTACAGTTCTACAAGACAGGGCAATATTTCCACGCGACATTCTCCCAATCTAATTTGATGATACTTATGAAACCTGTAATCTTGGTGTGTAGTATTATGCTTTTCTTGGAAGGGGTGCAGATGTCAAATGGAGAAATGACAGAAGCATTAAACAATTTTAACAGTCAAATGAAAGTCATATTAGCAAATGAAATCCATTTACTCTATATCCACCACTACAGGATTCAGTGGAAATGATTATCTTTAAAATGAATTAAATATAACTGTACCTAAAATTTAATCGAATGTGTATTTACATGTTAAATAAAGCAATTATGTTGAAACCCAACACATTTCTATAAATCTATAATACAAATGTAAAGATAGGAAGAAATCTCAAATTTTCTAACACAAAGGGGAGATGGACAGATATAAAATTTTTTCAAGGCAATTGTTGCAACAAGGTCTGAAATAGGAATACAAATCTGTACAAACTAATAGAACTAGAAAAAAGTACTGTGTTATTATATTTAAAAGTTTGGGCATACCACAAAGATCAGAATTACATTTTTTACAAAAGACTCAAAGCTGAAGGAGCATAAAGTTGACATGGCTGAGATTCTTTATTTTAAAGGTAAAGAAATAAGGACATGTATTCATTCAACGGATACAGCTCATGACCTACATGTTTGGTATTCTCAGAAGCATTGAGGATGCAGCTGTGACAAAATTTTTTTAGTCTCAAGTAGCTCACAGTCTCCAAGGAGCCAGGACTAGAGAAACAATTGTAGGCAATCACATAACAGTATGCGAATGCTATAGGAGAATTAAATAAAAGGTGCAATAATAGCATGATATTGTAGTGAAAAAACTCGGCTAGTTGGGTAGTATAGCTGTACAAATTGAAGAGACTCTTACCTGAGTTCTGAAGGAGGTAGGAGTTTGTCAGATAAATAAAAAAGGAAATGGCACTGGTGGCAGAAAGGCATAAAGTGTACAAAAAAAAAAAGCATGGAAGTTGCATGACCGGGAAAGTGCAAAGTAATTTGCTGTGGACTGACACAGGGAATTGGTGTGGAGACTAGTGAGATATTAAGATTCTCAGAGGGCAAGTCTTAAGACATTTGCATTGGTTACAAACTTTTGTCAGTAGCAAAGTTGGAACCATTTTATGTTTATGTTCTTAGTTTGGACTTAAATGGCTTGGCTGTCTGTTGGGAAAAAATATTTGTTTCCCCTACAAAAGCTGCCCAAGGATGTTATAAGTGGTAGTACCTTTGATCTGTGGGGGTCTTTTGTTGGCTTAAAAATACATCTCTCTCACCAAATAGATAATGTATAGTTTTTGTATTTCTCAATCAGACAAAAATAACAACAATTATTTTTAAAAATAGGAGAAATAAAGAAAATTATCAGAGATTTAAGTAAATACTTGAATTCAAGGATAACTTATGTCAAAGTTATTTAAAATAGCAATGAAATGGGAAAGAAACATCGAATAAGTATTAGACAAATTTTAGCACATTAGTATATTGAGAAACAAATAATTTGTGCAGAAGAATATTTAGTTACATGAGAAAATATTTACAACACATCAAGTGTGAAGTTATAGCAAAGTTATCTCCATAGAACTATCCCAGATTTGTGAAAGCAATGTGCATAAAAGGATACGTGCATTAAAAAATGGATAGGGACCCAGCATCAAGGGATTGAGAAAACCTTCTCGACCAAAAGGGGGAAGAGTGAAATGAGACAAAGTGTCAATGGCTGAGAGATTCCAAACAGAGTGGAGAGGTTATCATGGAGGTTATTCTTATGCATTAAGTAGATATCACCTTGTTATCCAAGATGTAATGGAGAGGCTGGAGGGAACTGCCTGAAAATGTAGAGCTGTGTTCCAGTAGCCATGTTTCTTGATGATGATTGTATAATGATATAGCTTTCACAATGTGACTGTGTGATTGTGAAAACCTTGTATCTGATGCTCCTTTTATCTACCTTGTCAACAGATGAGAGGAACATATGGAATAAAAATAAATAATAGGGGGAACAAATGTTAAAATAGATTTAGTTTGAAATGCTAGTGATCAATGGAAGGGATCAGTAAGGGGTATGGCCTGTAAAAATATTTTTTTGTTTGTTATATTTTTCTGTTGTCTTTTTATTTTTCTGAATTGATGCTAATGTTCTGGGAAATGATCATGATGATGAATATGCAACTATGTGATGATATTGTGAATTGCTGAGTGTATGTGTTGGGAATGTTTGTGTTTCTTGTAATTTTTTTAATTAATAAAAAAATAAAAAAAAGAAAACAAATAAAAAAAAAGCATTTGACAAATTCCAACATCCATTCTTCACAAAACCCTCAGCTAATGAGGCTTAAAGGAGATTTCCTCAATCTAATAAAGGACATCTATGAAAAAAAAAAAATGGATAGGCTGAGAGGATGGTATGGTGACACATGACAAACTCTGGGACCTGCCCTGTAACTGGTTGTTGAAGAGTGCTCTGACAACTATTGCTTTTTCCTTTCTTTTCTTTGTATATATGTAATACTATAGAATAAAAAAGTTTAAAAATCTTAAAAAAGAAATGGATAGAGGAGGTAAAAGTCTGTAACATTATATACTAAAATGTAAACAGTGGTCTTTGGTGACTAGTAGGATTACAGGTAACTTCTCTTTTCTATTTTGCCCTTCGATTTTCCCAATGATCTATCATATACCTAAATTATTTATTAAGTTACATTTTTAAAGCAAAAATGGAGAACCTAATTTGATGAGGCAGTTAAAAATTTATCCTTAAATTTAAAGTTTAAATTTCAACTGAGACAATTTTCTTTTTCATCTAAGAAGGAAGTGCGAATAAAAGGTTAATTAATGTCCACGAGTGAAGAAAAATTTTAAGCGTCTGGCCAAGAATGCTTTTTAAAAGCTAAACAAATCAGTATAACAAAAATAGCAGTTAGATGAGAATTAGAAAAACTCAACCAGTATTGCTAACTGCCCATTCAGAATTTTAAACTTTTATTTTGCCCCAAGTTGGGGAGAAAATCACTTGACACGCGCGGTGAGAACGGAGGCGTGCGGCGTCTGGGCAGGACCGCGGCGGGCAGACGCGTGTCCCGGAGGGGTGGGGTGCCCCCGCAGCGACCGGCCCCGTTATCTCCCGAAGCTTAAAATAAATGGCTTCTCCCTCGTGTTCCTACGTCATCAGCGACAAAATCGCTCTATCCTACTCCGTGGAGTGATGTAGGAAAACGAAGCCCCGTTATTTCTCTCGGTTGTGGCGCATCTTCTTTCCGCCAGAATGTAGAGAGAGACCCGAAGCTGGCGGGGCCGACTTCCCCCCGCTCCCAGCCCGCGGCAGCCCAGGCCTAATCCAAGTGTAGGGGGATGAGCACGTGGAAACGTCCGCGGGAATCTTCTCCCCCGCCGGGATCCACGCTGTGGGATAAACGCTCCTTCGGAAGCCTCAGGAAGAAACCCGCAAAGTGAAGGGAGACGAAGACCTTCCCAGGAGGCTGCCTGAGGGCCTCGGCCGGCCCCGCCCCGCCCCAGCCGGGGTCCGAGAGGGGTGACCGCTGAGGACCCAGGGCGCAGGCTGGGGGCATGAAAAACAATCTCTGTTGCTCACTTTTACTAAGCACCTACTAGTTCCAGGCATTATATTAATTTGTACTTAATAATTACCAGCTCGGCACTGCAACTTCTTCGGGAAATACACGCTCCCCTTACCGCGCACCCCCCAGTCTAAGAGTGATAGATAGATGCAGGCCCTACCGAGCCGGAGAGCTGGAGAGCTCCTCGCCTTCTTGCAGCCCGAAGGAAAGTGCCCGAAGGCCATTTTCTCACCAGAGGGAGCCCAGGGTGCCGCGCCCCCCGCCAGGACTCGCGTTTCTTCCCCCAAGGACTTCACCACGTGCCCGGCGCCGAGCACCCCGCGCCCTGCCTGGCTGGCAGACAGAGCCCATCTTCCCACCCACGTCCCGATTCCTCGGGAACTTGGAAAGCGAATTGGACCCTTCAATAATAAAAGAGGCAAGCCGCACGTATGTTTGCGGGGCACTTTTCTAAGCGCTGTTACCTACGTACGAACACTGAAACTCTCCACCAGTCCAGGAAGAAGGAATATTATCCTGAGTTTAGCGAAGAGGAAAATTGAACAGTTTGTCCGAGGTCTGGACGCAAAGCCGATAGCCCGTCTAGTCTGGATTCAGGAGTCTCGGGGAAAAACTTGCCTACTTCCAAAGACTCCGAGAGCCGCGGAGGGTCTTCCCCGCGTCCCTCAAAGGGGGTCCTCCTCGCCCGACCTCCCCCCCCACCCCACGCACCCCCAATCACAGGCTGCTTCTGTCTGCCGCGCGGGTCGGGTTTGACCCACCCGAGGGCGGGCGAGTCCCGGTGCCCGCGCGGGATCCACGTCCGAGGTGCCCGCGGTCCTCCCGGCGCCCGACACTCACCGTCCTTGCGGAGCCGTGCGGGGCTCGGGGGCGGCCTCAGAGGCAGCGTCAGCGTCCTGGACACAGCCCTGCGGAGGTACATCTCGCCCGCGTCCGCAGCGCGGCGGTCTCCCGGTGCCAGCAACGGGCTGCCGAGTCGCGATGGACCCGGCGCGCCCCGCCGGGGGGAGGGAGCCGACCCCCGCCCCGCCCCGCCCCGGCAGGCCCGGGAGGGCAGGTAGGAGGTTGTCCTCTGCGCTCTCGCCCCAAGCCTTCTCTCCAGGCTTCCTTGCTATCCCGAGGCCTGTCCTGGAAGCTGACGGCTGCACAGCAGAAAAGGGAGGGTGAAGCAAGAAGCCGCCGTCACTTTCCCGACGCGCTCTGTTCCACTGAGTGAAACTTCTCAGAGCAGGATGGAAACATTTTGGGATCGCATCCGGATTAAATCGTGGGCATGATAGTTCATGCCTAGCGCAATCTGAACCTACGTTATCCCACGCACTCCGTGTCCTAGGGATGTAGTCAGAGGAGGGGGGAGACTCAGCCTTCCTTTGCGCGGTGGATAACGTTCAAAATCGCAGCAAAATCTCCAGGCAACCGCCGAATCTAGGCATCTCATTATTACAATGTCTTTGAATATAAACGCCAACGAATCTGTGTATTCCTCTCTGAAACATGTAATTAATATTTCCATATCAACTGAAAATGCTAAATTTTGTTTCTTCCCCCCGGTTTCATGTACTTGCTTCTTCATAGTGGCTACGAGGATCTATTATGGTTTGAATATGGAAACCAGTAATTTAAGCTTGTGACATTTTCTAAATGATCAATCTTTGTGAGGGATCATTTCCCACTATAATAGTATGTGTTTGGCATTTCAGTTTATAAAACACTTTCACATATATTATTCTCTTTTAATTCTCACTCTAACCTATTAGCAGATGACAACACAGGGTGATAGGGAGGGGTGAGAGACTTACTGATTGATGGTCATGAACAAAAGGGAAATGAATATAGTTCTTCCAGTTCCAAATTCAAAGCTCTTCACACTGTCCCAGAGGGTCTCGAATGTAACAGGTGCAGTGTTTGCTCATTTGCTATGTAAACAAATTTTGCTCAGAGGTCCTAGTGCTGAACCTATTTCTAACATATTAAAGTAATATTTAATATAGAAACTTTGCTCACATGAAGAGTACAAGTCAATGGGCAGAACTGATTTTTGATACTCAGAAAGAGTAGTGATCCCTACTGATTAAATGCTTAAGAGCACTGAGCTCATGCATAGTAAGAGGGATCAAGATTGGACTGCCAAGCAGCACAAGGGCTGGGTGAGATCCAGATCCTTTTCAAAGATGTAGAACATCCAGATTAGTACATTTGCTACATTAGACCAGAAGTATGTACACATTCTCCAGCAGTTTAGCTGTTAATCATGTAACACCTGTCGTGCTGTAGAATATTTATTTAATAAATTGCCAGCATCTAGGACAGATTGACAAATCAAAATAAAATTTTCCTACTACTGCAATTCATTTTTCCTTGGTAGATTTAGAATTGGATCTTGACTTGGATGCCAAGGAAAGAAAGGCAGCAAGTGCTTTTAAATGAATTTATGCATGCATTATATTGTTATATAATATCCTGTAAACATTAAATCCCAAGGCTCCCCTAAAAAGGATTCTTTTTGCCCTCCACCTTATTGGGTAAAGACCTGTAAATGATGATGGCCCCTCAGGACACTGTTCTAGGCTCCTGCTCAGAATTTAGTTGTAGACTCTAGGTCTGGGACAGTCTGAGGTCTTCTGAGTCACCTCCAGCTCCACAGCAATCATCCAGTCTCAGTCAGTCAAACTATCTATAGATATTTATCACAAGTGTACAATATGCTAGGGACACTGCTAGCTGTTTTCACTTATTTCACAAATATTTATACAGCATCTATTATGTTTAGGCACTTTTCCAGGGCATTCCCCATGAACAAGACATGATTTCTGCAAGAGACATGAACTAACAACTTTTCTCAGCCAAGCCCACCTCAATGGGCCTAAGGATCCCAATGAAGTCCCTGACTAGATATCAATTATAAATGATATCTAAGCGCTTTGACTAAAGCCAAACTGATTTAATATTTAAAATGTGTCACACATGTATACAGGGCTTTAAAAGCTTTCTCAAAGTTTTGTCACATTTATTTCATTCACTAAATAATTCTTATTAAGTAAGTGTATATGATTATCCTTATGTTACACACGGAAAAGAAATCAAGTAATATAACACTGAGGTTAAGATCATAAGTGTGAGGGTAAGACACTGGTATTATTGTTCTGAGTCTGTAAAATGTGGATAATTCTTTTATATATAGGGTTGATGTGTACTCTAAATTTAGCACATTGAGTTTGAAACATGGTCAGCTGGTTGGAGAAGGCAGTTCTTGGTTCTGACTTCCTGACTAAGGTAAAGCTCAAGGCTCCTTCAGGATCTTTACTTTTCAGTGAGGCACGAGAAAGGATTCATTGTATTCCATCATCACTTAACAGAAGGCAAGCGTCAGTGGGGAGTTAATCATATCTTCTAGATTGGATGTAGCTGTCCCAGATGAGAGATGGAAAGTGTGGAAACTTCTTCCATTCCTCAAGCAAAACACCCCATCTGCAGCATTTTTTCAGCACTTGCTGAACAAGTGAAATAGGCAGACATTGTGATTATACTGATAGGATCTAAGTTTTCTTCCTCTAGTTCCATTTTAAGCAATCTTGCTACTTTCCAAATTCACTTTCATTGTTTTTTCTGTTCACTTTTTTTCCTCTTCCTACAGGCAATTCTTAGAGAATCCTATTTAATGGAGCTCTAATTTAATGGTTTTTTTCTTTTCGAAGTTCAGTTATCATATTTGGCCAAAGTAAAAAATGTCAAGTGCTAAGATAAAGAAATATAGTTTGTTGCCAAAAGTAACAGAGCTTAAAAGGAAGTTTATTAAAAGTATACTGAATCTTGAATAGGGTGTGAGATCTTGTTGGTTTGTCCAGGTTAGTATAATGCCCCAATATATCCCAGAGTAATGTTGGCAGTGAATAAAGAAGTATTTGCAAAGACCTCTAGGGGAACTGGGGAGAAAGGAGGAAATATTCAACTTCTGCATTTTGAGAATTCCTGATATTCTCACAAGCAGTGCGGACAATCAAATCAATGGGCTGAGCCCTCGATCTTGGGGTTCACCCCTATGAAAGTGCAAAGAATAGACTAAGCCTACCTGTAATTATGCGTGGGTGTCACCCCCAAAGAACCTCTTTTGTTGCTCAGATATGGCC
Organism: Tamandua tetradactyla; assembly: GCF_023851605.1. Taxonomy (NCBI): domain Eukaryota; kingdom Metazoa; phylum Chordata; class Mammalia; order Pilosa; family Myrmecophagidae; genus Tamandua; species Tamandua tetradactyla. The sequence continues at coordinate 28,821,443 of NC_135348.1, read as the reverse complement.
TCTCTCTGGGCCAGCTTAATAGGTGAGCTCACTGCCCTCCCTCCCCACTACGTGGGACATGACTCCCATGGGTGTAAATCTCCCTGGCAATGTGGGACAGAACTCCCAGGATTCTCCAGGGCCCAGCATCATGGGATGGAGAAGGCCTTCTTGACCGAGGGAGGGGGCATGGAGGGGGGGGAAGAGAGAAATGGGACAAAATAGTTTCAGTGGCTGGGAGATTTCAGACAACCTAGAGGTTGTTCTTGTGCATTATATGGCTATCCCTTTTTAGTTTGTGGTGTATTGGAGTGGCTGGAGGGAAGTACCTGAAGCTGTTGAGCTGTATTCCAGTAGCCTTGATTCTTGAAGACTCGTGTTAATAATGATGTAGCTTTTATAAAGTGACTGTGTGATTGTGAAAACCTTGTGTCTGAGGCTTCTTTTGTCCTGGGTATGGATAGATGAGTAAAAAATACTGATTAAAAAAAGTAAATAATGGGGGGTGGGTGTTAAGGGGTGGAATAAATTGAGTGGATTGATGTGCTGGTGGTATATGGGGGGAGTAGTGTGGGGTGTGGGGTGTATGAGTTTTTTCTTTTGCTGGAGTGATGCAAATGTTCTGGGAATGGTCGTGGTGAATAACACACAACTGTGTGATGGTATCTGTGGGCCATTGATTGTGTACCATGTGTGGACTGTGTGTGTGAAAATTTGTCAATAAAAATGAATTATTTTAACATTTGAGCCATACAGTGAAGATTCACCAAGTAGGGAGAACCAATGTGGCTATTGTGAACAAAAACGTACAGTAAGGACAAGGAAGTTTTCAAGTTGCTCACATTCTGGGGAGAGAGTTTTTTTTTTTTTTAATATTAGAACTTGAAAACTTTAAAGATCTACATGTAAAATCAAACTGCAAAATAAATATTGCTACTTCTCCAGAGCCTTTTTGATCTTAAAAGCTCATCTCTCTTGGACCAGAGCGGATTTTCTTCCTATTCTTTCCTGAAGGATATATGGCTTTCCATTTTTATGGCAAATTCTTTTCACATCTTGAAACATTTCCTCAGAGAGGTTATGTTCATGTGGCACATTTGCTCTGTGGCAAGCTGTTTCTTCTGAACCAGAGAGTGCTTTAACATTAGGTCTTTGCTATGCAAGCCTCTGTGTTGGGCAATAGTTTCCAAGTCATTAGTGACATTGTTTATAATGTTACCCTTGAAGACATCCTTGACATTTTTCTTGGCCTGCTTGGGAAAACAGAGATAACTTGTTAGAGATAAGTTGGCCTACTTCAAATGACCACCACCTAACTACGGTATTGACAAAAATGCTGTTAGTCATGAAAACGTACCCTAAATGGTCCTCTAATGGCAACAGTAATAGTTAAGGTGCTACATAATTAAATGCAATTCTCTAACGGCAACAGTAATAGTCAAAATGCTATATGATTAAATGCAATTCTCACAGATGGATCTCCTAGGAAATGACACTGCTTTGTTTTTTCTTAATACTCAATTCTTAGCCTATAACCTGAACTTTTCAATAGATAAACATGGTTATAAAGTAGCATAATTTAGAGGTGTACTTAGGAAGGCAAGTTGGCAAGAAATTAAGAAAAAGTCTTGATAAATACTCTTGATGGCCTATAATATTTGGGTAAAATGAAGGGGGAAGGGTAATCAAGATAGTAAAATTGTATTACTAATCTTAGAGGTCACTCAATACTTTCCCCATTTATTCACTTTCTTTTCTCCAGCAAAATAAATGTAAGATTCCCTAATATTTCTTATACTAGAAACTTCATTCATACAACCTGTTTTTCCCCATACAGTTTAAATAAGCAATTTAAGTTCATAGACACTAAACCTGAAAATAGGCCTACATGCTTTTTTTTTTTTTTGCATAGGCAGGCACCAGGAAACGAACCTGGGTCTCCTACATGGCAGGCAAGAACTCTGCCTGCTGAGCCACCGTGGCCTGCCCCTATTTGCTTTTGATCTAATACATCTTGGCTCTACTTGACACAGGATTCTGCCTGCATCCTCTTTTTTAAAGGAAACCTTCCTTTTAACATTATTACTAAAGGAACCATCCAGCAGTTAACTTTAAATTATTGGAAATTTAGAATCAGAATGATTCTTGCTCTGCCCGGCTACTCTCTTGAACTGAGATGTAAACCCAGCAACTATTGGCTATAGCCTTCCCTTTACAATGTGGATTAGGGAAAAAAGAAGATCTATGTTCAGTGACAGGAAATGAAGCAGATACCTAGACAGCAGTCCCAGATCCCAGTTATTCCCGGGCCCAGGTACATTACTGCTTCTGGAGTCTGTGACTCACTGATTCCTGATAATCTCTCTTTTTCAGTTAACCTAATTTGAGTTAGGGTTCTATTATTTAATTAGGAAGCATTTTTACCAGAGTCACTGTGTTGCATAACTCTAGGGAGTGCTACTCATTTAATAGTCTACATCTAATACAGTAGGAATTAAATTAAAAGTAACAAATATTACAAATTCAGTCACACTAATCACATTTCAAATGTTCAACAGCCACATGGGGCTAGTGATTACTGAAGTTCAGAAAGAGCATTTCTATCATTGCAAAAAGTGCTTTTGGGTAGCCCTGATCTTCATGAATGCTTCCTCCTGGAGCTATACATAACACAAACATGATGCAAATTCACACAACAATAGCTATATTCCTAAGGCCCAGCACAAAGTCTGATATACAGTATTTACTGTTGGTAGATAATGTTTATTAAAGGTGTATTTGGTTTGTCATTAAAGGTGTATTTGGTTTGTCATTAAAGGTGTATTTGGTTTGTCATTAGGGCTATCAGTTTCTGGAATTTCAAGTCCTAAAACTTTCAATTCTCCTAGGGATGTGAATTTTTAAGTTTCTTTTTTTTTTAGTGGAAAGTGCCCTGAATTGAGAGGTGATACCTGACTTTTTAGCTATCTATGTGACAGTATTAGTTTCCTATTGCTGCTGTAACAAATAACCTCAAACTTCATACCTTAAAAAAACACAAATTTATCTTATAGTTCTGCAGGTGAGAAGTGTCGGCTAAAATCAAGGTGCCAACAGAGCTGCATTCCTTTCTGTGGGTTCTCTGGGGCAATTTGTTTCCTTGCTTTTTTCAGCTTCTAGAGGCTGCCTAAAATCTTTGGCTTCTGACCCTTTTCATCTTCACAGCTAGTAATGACTGGCTGAGTCTTTCTCATATAACATCACTCTGCACACTCATCTGCCTCTCTCTTCCACTTATAAAGTACCTTGTGATTACACTGGGCTCAATCAGATAATCCAGGATAATCTTCCCATCTCAATGTTATCTGATTACAAACTTTAGTAACATCTGCAACCTTAATTTTATCTTGCCATGTAACCTAACATATTCATAGGTTCTGGAGAAAAAAACTTGGACATCTCTGCGGGGGTGGGGGTGGGGTGGGGGGCGATCATTCTGCCTACCAGAGTGGTGTTAGGAAAATCACATTTAAAAAAAAATTAAACTTTTTGGAACTTCTATCTTCCCTTGTTAGATTCTGTCCAGGATCATGGATGACCTTTGTCATTGTCTTTTTAATTGTTCTGGGCAAATCACTCTTCTCAGGTTTCTGCATTTGTAAAATTATGAGATTGGTTGATAAGACCTCGAAGGTCCTTTCCAGCTCTAACAGATAGCACTCTAAAAACCAAAAATGCTATTATCAGTATCTGGTCTTTCATTGAATTTGGATTAAATAATTATTCTGAAATAATGTAATTCTGAATATATATACTCAGATGTGACTTCCAAAGATACTGGGCCCCAGATCTGCCAGAATAAACATTTAGAATGAGGCAGAATAAGCAGAGCCTAAAACACACATACCAATGATTATACGGCAATGTACTTTCCCACTTAACATCAGAATTGCAACACAAAGAATGAATTTTATATGTATGGCACATTAACTGTTTAAGTAACAAATTAATGAAATGGCATATAAATAAGTTTTGACTGCTTCAAAAAAAGGGTTTTGATGAAGGACAAATGAAGTTTAATTTCTCAAGTGTCCATTTTTCACACACCCCCTTTTTTAAACAACCAAAAGTTTGCTAAACCTCTGGATGAAAGTTATGTTAGCAAAAAAGGGACTACAAAATTAGCACTGCCATACATATTGAGTAAAAAACAGTATTCTAAGTGTAAATAATCCAACACCAAGGCAATGGAGTCAGAAGAAAGGAAAGAATTAGTGTTTCGACTGGAAATTAAAAGTGGATGTATCTTCATAAAAAGTTTTCTTACTGTGTCCTCAATTAGAGGACATGACTAACCCTGTCATTAGGTGGTAAAAATAATCAATGTCCTAAAAAATCACTCCAAGTATTCAACATGAGGTAGCAGATTGAACTTTTTGTTTATTGATGAAATTTTTCAACTTGTACATTTAATCCAATATATCTTCCATATTGAAATACTTCTAATAATGTACTTCAGAACTGATATTTTCTATAAGTTGTCAGAATATGCATTATCTGAAGAACAGATATTTTCTTTTTTCATTTAATGATGCAATACACAAATGCTGACTTTATACATTCACACATAACCTTTTTCTTTCATAGTTACAATTCAAAAGATTTGTAAATTCAGAGGAACTGCTGTAATCACTACACGGAGCATACCTATAATGAAGAAAAAAAATGAAACACTATAGGATTAGCCAGCAAAAATATTAAAATTAAACTATTCTAAATAATTCACCTTAGAGCAACAGGAAACATTTAGAAAACAAATCCACAAAGAATGTCAACCCCTCATTTTATCTACATTTTAACAAGAAATATTTAAAAAAATATTTTAGATAATCTAATCCACAACAGTTGAGATTTGCGAGTGACTTTCACTTTACAAAAGGATTAATTATAGGATTTTTTAAATGGATTTTCAGAAATTCATCTAATACATATACAAAACAAGCTTTCTATTTTAGATCAAAGACCATGCAAAGCACAATATCTTGCTTGTTTTAAGAGTAATTCTCCATTTGGGTGCCAGCTGTAGTGACGATTATAATGATATGGTCATGCAGAAAACATTTTAAAATCTATTGCTCTTATATATTTATCCATTCAACAAACATTAAACTCCTAAACGTGCCAGGCATCTGGTAAGTTGCTGAGAATTAGATCAATAAATTAGATAGGGTTACCACTGTCATGGAATTTACAGTCAAATGTGGAATATGTTAAAAAAAATTAAGAAATACTTTTAAAAATAATTAACACTTGTCACGTGCTATGAAGGAAATATGTAAACACTACTAGAGTTAAGAAAATAACATGATTTTGGTTTCATTCTCAGACACAACTTCCTTTGTTTTTGAGAACATTTATCCAGAGTAATGATCATGCTAACAAAAAATCAAAAATGAAAATAAAATAAAATAAACTGACTATGCTTAAGAGCCAAGGTATTAAATAAATTTGTCACAGATAGGAATATGGATGTTGGAAAGCATAAATCTAATAACTATTAAATAAACTGTATAACCTTTTCATTTTATAAAATTATATACTACTTACTATATTAGCATTTCCAAAGCTTATTTCAAGCCATTTCTTCTTTTATACTCTAAAACATCTTCATTATGTTGGTTGATGAGCTAGAAGTAAGTAACAATTAAAAGCAGAAATGCAATTTCCCTGGCAACTTAAAGAGGAGGAGGATACTAATAACACATATTTTGCAAGAGAAATGAGGATAGAATTAAATAATTACAATTATTCTAATAAGAAATAAAAGACTAAGAGATCCTAAAGTCCAAAAATCATGAATGTATAGACTTCTTCATAACAATCTGACATGCTATGTTTGAAAAAGCAATGCTTAAAAGTTTGTATCCAACTTCTGCCAAATAAATTACTTAATTCAGTGGGATATAAATGTGATGGAATACTTTACCACAGAGGGCTTAAATCAAGATATAATACAGAACTTGGTTATTAAATGGGGTCCAGACCAGTTGGTGGGTGTGTACTATACTTCTAACCTTAGAAGTGTGATGCTGTGAATGAATGACCAACTCTACTTCCCAACAAAAAGTGTATGACTTAGAGTATGATTGCTGAATTATTTATTGATATTTCTTTCAGTCTCCAGTATCTTAGAGCAGCTAAAAGTAAAAACTTAAAATTGTGGAATTGTAAAAGTGTATTAGATATCATGAAGGAAAACCACCTGACAGAATACGCAACTTAATGATGATTGATGTAGGATGAAATTTACTGAAATCTAAGATCCAGTTTTAACAGTTAGTCCTCAGCAGCAATTAAGACTTTTAGGGAAAAATTTTAACTGAAATTTAAAATGTACAAAATTTCACTACAACAAATATTGTCAAAAATGATTAGCTAATGGTTGCAACTGTAAATGACTTTGGACATCTCTTACTCTGTCCAATGTCAAAGATGTGAATCACTTGAATTAGAAAATACAAAATAAGAGCTCTAAGGGCTGGAAGTGGGGGGCGACAGGAGAAGCCCCAAAGTCAATAGACATACAAAAAAAAAATTTAATGCTAATGTAGATACTCTGAGTTTACTTTTTTTAAAAAAGAGAGAGGGAGTGTTTCACAATGGTCTATAGGGTGGCCTCTGAAGTATGTAAGAACTGGGTTCAGTAAATTAATCTCCCGAAGCTTGTTTCTTATTCTGCAAAAGGGGAACAATAATAGTACCTACCATATAATATTGCTGAAGAGTTTTTATATGCAAAGCATTTGGCATACAGTAAAGATCCAGATATAAAAAAGCCTGCTACACACGAGGTACAATTTCCAACAATACATTTAATACGAACATTAAAAACTAATGTATTAGAAATCTAATGGGATTTCATTTGTATAGCTTCTTCTGAAAAAGTGCTTTCATAACACCCCAACCAGTCTCACTCATCATTAAGAAATAAAGGGTAATTAATACTTAGCAAAATTGCCATTCCTCACAATACCACACTTAGTAACAACGAACAGGAATTTCAATCTCATCATACTTTCTCCACGCTGAAATATTTTTCTTTTTTTAAAATTTCTTTTTAGTTTTTTATTTTGAAATACATTTAAACTTACAGGGCAATTACAAAAACAGTACAAATCCATACAGAAAACTCCAATATAACCCTACACCCCAGATACTCAGGTCCACTAATTATATTTTGCCACATTTTCCATATCATTCTATCTATCCATCTGTCTATCAATCCATTTTCTGAACACTTAAGTGTACGCTGTATATAGTATGTCCCTTGAATATTAATTTAACATTGATATAAAGCTTACAGACTATATTCCAATTCAAATTTTTTCATATGTCCCAATAATGTTCCTTTGAGCCTTTTTGCCTCCTTTGTTGGATCCTGTCCAGGATCACATACTGCATTTAATTACAATTGTCTTTTTAGATGCTCTTGTTTGTTTGCTTTTTTTTTTCCTTTTAATTGCGGAACATATATACAACATAAACTCTCCCATCTCAATCACCCCCAAGCTCATCATTCACTGGGATTTAATCACATTCACAATATTGCGATACCTCCGTCCATTACCAAAAGTGCATCATCTATGGAAACAGAAACCCTTCACCTGTTGTAATTTTAATATTTCTTGGGGTCATTTCCCTTAAGGAGAAATATGTTAGCGATCACAAAAGTATGCATTCTGTGGGAGTCCTGCTCGTGAATCTCACACTGACATTCATCTGCCTTTCTTCTTTATTCCTTGTATCTGTTCTTACGATGTGAGAGTCAAGTACTTACATAGGCCCAGAGAAAGACGGTGGTGCCCAAGGTCAGTCCAACTTTCAGCCAGTCGGGATTGCTGTGCTGCGGCTCCCGAACGTAGAATTTTGACCGTACAGAAGCTGAAACAGGTCAGAGGGGTATGCATATCTGTAACTTAGGGCCTCGACGGAAAAAAAACTTAACATTTATGTGTGTGTTATCGTATTTAATTCTTTTTTCAACAGCCAAGGTAAAAGAAGTTAGAGGAATCAATGAACTCGCCCAGGGCCACCGGCAAGTCCTGCCTCCAGGACATCTACACGGTGCAGTTTACCCACTCACAGATCCTCAGACAACTCCGGCTGTGGGAGCGCAAGGACACGCTTCGGGGAGGGTCTCTTCTCCTGCATCTGCTAAACCGAACCTGCAGTGTGGAGTGTGCGGTGGGAAACCAAAGTCTATTCGCAGAGGTCAAGAAGGGTTTGGTGGCGCTTGGTGCTGGGTCAGCGGCGGGTGACGGGGAACCGAGAGTCTGAGGTGGGAACAGGGGCAGGCGCTAGGCCGCGGGCGGGAGGTCACTGGAGGGAGAACGCGGGCCGCACCGCCTCCTACCCCCGCGGGCCGGGATCGCACTGGAAGGGGTAGGCGGCGTAGGGGGAGTCGGATAGGCTTGCGCGAGAAGGGACACTCACGAGCACTAGGGAACCGCGCCGGGGCCAGCAGCTTGGAGAAGGAACGCAGCAACCCGGACGGCGCCATCTTGCCGGGTTAGGCTCCACCTCCGCGTCCGCGCCAAACCCACTGTCCCCGCCCACCCCTGGAGCCTAAGCCCGAGCCAGGGCGAGCGCCCCCTGGCGGGCAAAAGGCGGGACTCGCCAGCTCCGCAGCCGCTTTCGGTGGAACGTCAACTGCGAGCAGCGGTTATGGTCAGGTAGGTAACTCAACTTCTCTGGCTTCGGTCTTCTGTCTGTCTGTAAAGGGGTTAGGAAGTGATTAAAAGAAAAAAAAAAAAGAGTTTATCCAGTTCTCTGACCTCTGAGAGTTTATTTCTCACCCCCTCCCTAGGGGCACTGTTTTTTATTAAAATCTTCCCACATGACACAGAAAACTGAAAACAAAGTGTCTCGTTGACTAGTAATAACTAGCATTTTGACTGAGTTCTGTGTCCCAGGCGCTATGTTTAGCGCATTATATACTTTACATGCATTATCTCACTTCCTCTTCACAACTACCACATGACATGTCGAGATTATTCTCAATGTACAGACGTGACTCGAAGAAATCAAGCTACTCATCCAAGGTCATACGTTATCACTTATGTTTGTAAAAACCTCTTACAGTTTCCAAAATCGTGTGCCGGCATGATTATAGGGAAGTCTTACAACCCGGAGAGGATGAGAGAATCCCAGCGTTTAGAGGTGAATGGGTTCGGACCTGACCAAGATCACACAGCTGGGGAGGTGGGATTCCTGCTGAAGTCTGTTCCCAGAACTGGTGATCCTCAGCCTGGACTGTGGTGGAAAGCAAGATTCAAACTGCCAAGTTCAAAGCATTGCTCATGCTCACCACTTTTTAGTTCTATGATTTTTAGGCAGATTACTTAACTTCTTTGTGCATATAACACAAAACCTATTTTATAAGGTATGTTGGGAATCTTAGAAAGTGTCTGTTTTTGCCTGTCAAAGACATTGTACTGGCATGTTTTATCTTTGCACAAGTAAGCCAGATTCTTCCCCCCTCCCTCTATATTTTTAAAATATTATTTAAAATGTGTTTTTAACCCAAAATTATCGAATAAATAATAAAATAATTGTAGTATGCCTTTTGGCTCATTTTTACATGCAACTGTTGGCTAAATGGATTGCTAACTTTGTGAGTCACTTATTAGTTTTGTGACCTAGTTTTGAGCCTCTGGGACTCATGTTCAAGTAAGCAAACCACCCAACTAATGCGCTGAGTCAGTGATTAGGTCCTAGCTTCTTGGCTTCTTATTCATTCAGCAGCACGTAAACTGTATATCTTTTCTTGGAAACATGTCCTGACAAAGCTTTTACTAGTATCCAACAGGTTGAAACAGAAGACGTGCTTAGTCAGCTAGCAAATTACTAACTTCATTACTGATGTTGGGAAAGATCGTGTTGTTTTTTTTGTCAGAGTTTTGGTTCCTGTATCCTTTAATAGTGTGTATTTTGGGAAAGTGATGAAGTGTAAGTGCATTTTTCTCAGTATGTTAGAGCTGATGGAACCCTATACTTGCTGTGGGCAGCTGCAGGTGAAACTCCATCATGGAAAGAATCCTGCTGAAGCAATTCCAGCCAGAAGCTAATAGCTATGATATTTTGGTAGAAGTTGCTTCATGATATTCATTTAAGTAGCTCCAAGATACTTAATGCTAAAACCCTTATTTATGGCCCAGGCAAAGAGAAAGGGCAAGTTTTAGTTCCAGATTTTCCCATTGGGAAATGTCTTACTCAATGCATACTTCCCAAGGAAGGTTAAGGAAGAGCAAGAGTTGCAAACAGTATAATATCTATGTAAAATTTTAAAAATGCAAAACCACAACATCTATCATTTATTGATTTTTTCTTTTAATATTTTTATTGAGGTATCTTCATATATGTACAGTCCATCCAAAGTATACAATGGCTTACAATATCATCACATAGTTGTGCACTCATCACCATGGTCATCTTATAACATTTGCATCACTCTAGAGAGAGATAAAAAGAAAAAACTCATACATCTCATGCTTCTCATTTATTGATTTTTGTTTGTTTGTTTAACATGGGCAGGCACTGGGAATCGAACCCGGGTCTTTGGCATGGCAAGTGAGAACTCTGCTAGTGAGCCATAGCGGCCCATCCCATTTACTGATTTTTAATGCAAGAGAATTCTACAGATCCAGTACAGGATCTGGAGAGGGATGGAGTTTCTGATGTATTTGCGAGTTTTAATTTGGAAAAACAAACAAAAAGATCAGAAACAATAGTAAAATATAAACATTTGTTAAATCTGGGTAGCATATAACTTCCTTTATATTGCTTTTCTATGACATTTGATTATTTAATAATGCAGAAGTAAAAGTGTCAATAGAGAACTTTTTTTTTTTTTGCATGGGTAGGCACCAGGAATTGAACCCAGGTCTCTGGCATAGCAGGCGAGAAATCTGCTTGGTGAGCCGCTGTGGCCTGCTCAATAGAGAACATTTTGAACTTCATAAATGAAGTTCAGTTTTCAGTGGAGAAATTATACTCCATATATCCCTTCTGTAGAATTAAATTTTGCAAGGTAAATTATTTTTCATTAGTTAAAATATTTTAGAGGAGGCATTTTGCAAGTGACATGCAAATACATGGAATAAGATGAACTATCCATCATGATTATCATCATTATAACTTCCTGCTTAGCTGTCAATTCACAGCAAAACTCTAGTTTAACAGGATCTCCATTTGTCAAACAGTGGTGATCAGAATAGATATTTTATTGAGTTCAGGCTATCTAGTCCTAGGCTGTGTGATCAGACTAATGCTCTCTGTGAGTGCATTTTAACTAGGATATGAATCAGATAAATGTTGAATCAGAATAGCAGTGACTGAGTCCTAAAAATTGCTGTTTGTTAGCAGCAAAAAAAAAAAAAAAAAAAAAGTAACATTTGCCCAACTATATCATTCAGGTACCCAGCTTCGGGTGGAAACCACTATTTGTTTCAAAGATCAGAAATCTCCTTCTCCCAAGGGGAAAAGTATATATTATTTACAGGAGAAATTTAGAAAACCATAGCAAACAATACTGCTGTAGGGATTTTGGGATATGAAACCAAGGGTTTGGAAGCCCAAGTTAGCTAAGCTAAAATTATCACCTGTAATTGGGAAATTTTTCTGTCATTTAATAGTTCAGATAATTTGATAGAAAGATTTTTTGAGGTAGTGAAGTTTGTAGGTTATTACTAAATAACAACTGTTTTTCATGAATTCTAAGTTGTCTAATCTTTAAAAATTAAGGTTAAGGAACTGGTCATATTCCAAAACCCACACAGGGGTTCTGTAACTACAATTTTTTAAATGAAATTTTGAAACCACAAATTTCAGGGAAATGCCAGGATTTGAATGATGCAACCTTATTCATATGACCCAGGCAAAAGGAGAGGGCATTTGAAATAGTAGCTAGAAAATCCGAATTTTTGTACCAGATTATTCCCACTGAGAACAGTCTTATTCAACTCACACCACCCAGGGAGGGTTAAGGAAGAATGAGCTGAAAACTTTATCTATATAAATTAAAAAAGAAAAGAAAAGAAAAGAAACAAAACCACGAGTATATTGTTTATTGGCTTATTATGCAAAGAATGCTACAGATCAAATTGATCTGGAGAGAGATCATCAAAAACCAAGGGTAAAAAATGGTTGACAGAACGTGAAAAGTTTTGCATCATCAATGGAATGCCACTTTGATAAAAATTTTACTGTCGGTGGTTAGTGAAGTGACGTATATACATTGTTTACTAGAATCTGAGCGGGAGGGACCTTATTCGGTATTGTCTGTCCGACCTTGTCCATTGCAGTCATTTTCCCTAGCATATTCATCGGCTTCTAAAGTCTGGGAATTGCTGGTAATGCAGAGTTCAACGAGTCACAATATTTTTAAGCACTAGCTTACGGCCAGCTCTAGGTAAGCCAATGACCCTGAACTCTCCACTGTCCTAAGGGCATATACGGCACGACGGATTGGGCTAACTACCTCTCTAGGTTCATCTTAAAGAATATTCTTCAAATCACCCATACCCCTCCAGGTTCATCTTAAGCAATACTCGTCGAATCACCAAACCCCATTCAAGCCTCCCTCACGCTCTTCAAATTCTATCAAGCCTCCCGGCATTCCTATCAGTTCCCAAGTCCCCATTATGCAGAAGCCTCATTTCCACTCCGCCTCTGCTTTTTAATTGGGCATTTCCTCTACGAACAACCACAGCGCTTCTTTAACACCTGCAGTTTAGCACTTACGGTTCAAGGAGCGTCCACCCAATGAATGAAAGGCCCTCCTAGCAGAAAAGTGCAGAAAGCCTATTTTTGATGAGGAGGCGGTTGGAGGCAGAGTTGGCCCCTTTCTAGCCCCCTCGCTTATCCCGGGCTTCTAGGTCAGAGCTTATAAAAGACAGGGTAATGCCTGCCGCGACCCTCACAGCCTCCGCGAGCCGGTCAGCCTCCAGGTTTCCCGGCAAGCTCCAGGACAGAAGAGGTGGGGAAAGGAGGTCACCGCGCCTGCGTGCTCGGAGGTGTGACCCGGGTGGGAAAGCCCTCCGCGTCCGCCATTTTGGCTGCTCTGTCGGTCTGTTCAGTTACCACGTGAACCGCCGACGGGGACTGGCTGGGGGGAGGCGGCGGCAGCAGCGTTAAGTGAGAAAGGAGAAAAGACAACGAAGGGAAGAGGGTGTCCAGGTGGGGCGACGCGGCGAACACTTGAGGCCTGGTAGCCGTGGCAGTCGGGGTATTCAAGGCTGAATCAGCCAGGGAACGGCGGCGGCGGCGGCGGTCGGACAAACAGACTGACCGAGCCGGGTGGTGGAGGGAGCAGCGGGAGGAGCCGGAACGATGCCGGCCGTAAGCCTCCCGCCCAAGGAGAACGCGCTCTTCAAGCGGATCTTGGTAAGTGTGAGCGTCTCGGCACGCACTGGGGAGGATTTAGCCCCTACCTGGGCCTGTCAGCCGTAACCTCGGTCAGGAGAGCACCGAGCCACCCCCGCCGGGGACCCTGCTTTCGTAGTTCTAGTCAGGCGGAATGCACTCTCTTGTCCCCTCCCTGTGGCTTCCACTTCTCTCCGCTCACCGGGCACCACAGGCGTCAACCTGCTTTCCAATAACCACGCTTCGGAGGCCCTGGTTCCGGACTAGGCCCCATTCTGCCGGCTTCTAGACTTTCGTTCCTTTCGTCCCCGAGCGAAGGAAGGCAAGGCCTGGCCTTTAGGTGGGAAGCGTGCAACACGGGTTGGTGTCGCGGTCCGGGTTGTGCGGGAACGCTGACCAGCAGGCCTGGGCGGCACCCGTGAAAGGAACAGGTGGTGCCGATGCAGCACGGCTCATTCATTGCCTAAGCGCGGCTCTCTCTCCATGGTCCCTCCCCATTTCTTCCCCTCCTAGAATTCACCTGTCTCCGCCGATCCTGGGGCCACTGAATGACCTGGGAGAAGGAAGATAGGAGGGAGTAGTAAAGGAAAGGAAGCTTTCTAAACATTGTAATCAGTTGCATACTTGAGTCTGCAGCCTTACTGGCTTCTCTTGTTCCCTCCGTTCTGGAGTAGGGAAGAAACATTTATTTCTTAGTTTCGGAGCGGGAAACCTCCCCACCCCTTCATCCTTCTCCTCACAAGGTAGAACCCATTACAAGGGGGCGGTCCGGTAGGAAGTGAAAAGTTAAGTACCTTTAGTTGAAAGTTCTAAGCAGACTTTTCTTTTGTACTTAAGTGTGTATAATGATGCCAAAACTTAGCAGCAGGGAAAAAAGAATATAGAACTTTTGAGATGGCTCTCACTTATTCCCTACGGTTCGAATGTGTGCAACTTGCATAAATCCGTAGATGCAATGATGTTTGGATGACTATTTACAATGTAAAATTTGACTTGTAGCCTTGGCGCTATAATTAATACATTGTAGCAGGTTTTTGTATGGCGTTCAGTGTGTGGGTTGTCCCTTTTATGCAAACAGTCATTCTGAAAGAATTACCTGTTTTTGTTCAACTTAAACCTTTTAAGATTTGGGGGGTGTGTATGAAAGTGTTAGTTCTTTACTCTTGCAATTAGAATTTATTTCACTTGTTGAAGTACTCCTGGGATCCAGTTTTTCTAGAAATAAAAAGTAATCTGTGTTGAATCAACTTTGATATTGCAAAACTATATACATTACAGATATAGTCAGTTCATCTTGAAAAACATATTACAAAGTAGCATCCAATACCATATAATTTTTAATCACTTGAAACCTGTAGTGCCACTTCTTAATTTTAAAACTAATTGGAGTGTAGGTGGGACTATAGCTTAGTTATACTAGAGCAGTTGTTTTTAAACCTTTTAAAGGACTAATTCGTTTGTAGGTAGGACTAACCTTGTTTTGAGATAGCAATATATCTTTAATTCCTCCCCTCAGTTTTTGAAAAAATTCAAGCAAAAGTTGAAGGGAGTGCAAGAAGTAAATAGATAACATTTTATCATGTTTCATATTTGCTTTCTTTTCCCAAATATAAAATATTTAAAAGTGACTTGGCAGACAAAACCACTGCACCTCTAAATACTTCAGCAGCAGTATCCTAAGAATAAGAAATTCTGTATAATCATAATACTGTTAACAGTTATTTCCTAATATTTTCTAATATCCAATTCATACTTAGATTTTCCTAGTTTATTTTGGGATTGTAAAGTCACATTTTGTAAGGAGTAATAGATCCCCTATGACGTTTACCTGGTTTCCCCTCATGTTAATGCCATGCAAAATAATAGTTCAGTATCACAACACTCATACAGTCTACCAGTCTTCAGATTTCCCGTTTTACTTGTACTCACATGTATGTGTGTGTTTAGTTTTTACAGTGTTATCACAAGTATAGATGCCACATCCACACTAGAGTCAAGATACAGTACAGTTCCATCAGTCCAAGAGTATCTCCTGTTGCCCTTTTAGAAACACATCCCCTCCTTTCCATCCCTTCTCCCCCCAAACTCTGGCAACCACTAATCTGCACTCTGTTTCTATAGTTTTGTAATCTCAATAATGTTATGTAAAAGGAATAAAACTGTATAACTTTCTTTATTGTGAAAATAGCATATATACAAAAAAGGGATAAATTTCAAAGCACACGGTAACAATTGGTTATAGGACAGATTTCAGAGTTTGGTATGGGTTACAGTTCCACAATTTTAGGTTTTTCTTTCTCACTGCTCCAAGACACTGGAGACTAAAAGTAATATCCTATAATGATTCAGCAGTCATACTAATTTGTTAAATCCTATCTTCTTTGTTATAACTCCACCTTCTTTGGTATTTCTTCCAATCTTTAGGGGTATTTGGGCTATGCCCATTCTAACTGGGATGGGGGGTGGAACTAGTTGATGTTTTACAAGGGCTGGCTGCTCTGGATTTCAGGACTTATCTGGCCTAGGAACCCATCTGGAGGTTGTAGCTTTCGGGAAAGTAATCATAGTGCATGGAACCTTTGTAGAATCTCAGATAAAGCCCTAGGTGTTCTTTAGGTTTGGCAGGAATGGTTTTGTTTCTGGTTTGGCAAACCATGATAAATAGCAGTAGCTAGCTGAAGCTTGTGTAAAAGCCTCTCCACTCTATTTAAACTCTCTCAGCCACTGAAACTTTGTTACGATTCTTTCCCCCTTTTGGTCAGGAAGGCATTGTCATCCCACAGTGCCAGGGCCACGCTCATCTTTGGGAGTCATATCCTACCTTGCCAGGAAATTTTCACCTCCCGATGTCATGTTCCACATAGGAGGGAGGGTAATGATTTTACTTGCAAACTTGGGCGTAGAGAGATACAGGCCACATCTGAGCAACAAAAGAGGTCCTCTGATAGTAACTCTAAGGGATAACTATAGGTAGGCTTAGCTTTTCCAATACATAAATGAACTTCTCAAGCGCAAGCCTCAAGATCAAGGGCTTGACCTGCTGACTTGGGAGTCCCTAATGTTTGCCACAGTATCAGGGGTTTCTCAGTAGTAAAGTTTAATAGTTCCATATTTTTTTCTCCAGACCCTCAAGGGACTTTGCCAGTACTTTTTATTACCTGTTCAGCATACTCTAGGATGTATCTGGGTATTACATTAAGCTATGCAGAATTACAAGCGCTCATTTCCATTCTGGGTTCCATGTTAAAACTATAACTTTTTAGGATTTGTTTTCTTTACTGAGCATAATTTCCTTGAGATTGATCCAAGTTGTTGTGTGTATCAGTAGTCTGTTCCTTTTTATTGCTGATATGAATGTATCACCATTTAACCGTTCATAGACATCAATTTTTGATCAAGCATCTTAAACTGTTTTTTCTTCCTTTTTTTTATTGGTGATAGTGGGAAGGGCAGAACCTTTAAGTTCATTACTAAAATCAGTGTTAAAAGATTTGTTGTGATAATTTGTATGCAAACGTTTAGAAGTTCTGAGAAATGTGAAAATCACTAAATGAAAGAAAAATGAAGAGGATATAATGTCCTTATTCTCTTACATTAGGAATGCAGAAAATATTATTAAACAATGCAAAGAAAAGTTAGTATTTGCTTTTTTGAAATTGCTTCTGCTTCCTCAGCTTTTGTATTGTTAGCTCTTTTGTTTTTAAGTTCCTACCCCTCCCACCCCCAATATAAGAAAACTTGGATATACTCTAAAGTCTTGTTATCAAGTGTTGCTAGGTTGATAACTTATACTAGCAGCCTTCAGATTTTGAACTGCTATTTTGTTAGTGGTATCATACTTCTTTGTATATAGGAAATTAATTTAGTTTAAATTTTTAAAAAAGTTTGAGACCTTAGTTTCAAAATAATGAAATGTTTTTTGCATTTATTTTTCAATAGAAATTTGGTTTACACGTTAGTTTGCAAAAAATTTAGAGTTTCTGTACTGGATTTGCCTGGGTTGATCTGGTCTTAGTTATCTAAAATTCAGTTGTGTTGCATATTTGGTTTTTCCTTTTTTTTTTTTTCCTCCTTACTCAACTCAGTGTTTTCTGGTTACATTATTGTTGTAAGTTGGTAAAAGATGCCTGTATAACATTTCTTGTCTATAATTTGCCTATTGAGAAAGGGGGAGTAAATTTAATGTGATATATTTTATGTATACATTTAGTTTAAAGAAGAGTTGTTTGTTAGAATTCTTTTTTTTAATTACACACTGGTTTAACAATTTTGAAAACTAAGTCACTAGAAAATTGTGAGTTTTGTCTACTGTTGATCTTGTTTGTATATCAAGATAGTTTGAGGAGTGTTTCTAGATCTTTATTGCATTTTCTTGGGCTCTAGATTGAGGGATAAGAAAACTGAGGATGCCAGGATAGAATGAAATCCACACCTTTTTAGGTTTTAGCCCACTTGAAAAGTTAAACACACCCTAATGCCTTGCCGTCAAGAGTGATTACTGCTGCTGCTTCTTCCTTTCTTCATATATTAATGTGAATTACGAGAAAAAAATCTGAATTGGAAGTACTTTAAATATTGTACATCCTTAATAAATATATTTTTGTACTTTTGCTCGAGTGACTTATATGTTGTTTAGTCATAAATTAAAAGGACAATTTTATTTTGCTAGAAAAATGGGAGAGGACATTGGCATAGCATGATAATAATAATAGCTATGTTTTATTGAAAAGCTACCAGTTTCCAGGCTCTGTCCTAGATGCTTTAAAGTTGCACTGAACTTTCAGTGATAATGGAAATGTTCTGTACCTCCTCTGTCCCATATGATAGCCATTAGCACGTGTGCTCATTGCATGCGTGAGATATGGTAATGTGACTGAATTTTTTATTTTAATTTATTTTATTTTAATTAGGTTAAATATCAGTTCAAATAACTGAGTAGATGAGTTGCCACCATTTGGACAGTGCACTTTTTACAGTCCTTTTTCCTTCGTTCTCAAAACTTTTTAGATTAGGAGACGTTTTTATTAAGGAAACAGAGAATGAGGTTAAGTAACACGCTTAAACCAAAGAGCTTGTGTTAGGTAGTCAGGGATCAAACTTTGTTTTTTCCAGTGACACTTAACAGCCACACCAGCCTCATGTCTATTTATTTATTTTCTCATGGCTCTATATAGAAGGAAGGAGTTCTTTATTAGGTAAAAGAGTTGTAATAATTGTTTAGGTTGCTGTTTCTACATTTAATGATATTTAGTTTAGATTTAGTTGCAGATGAAAGAAATGTTAGAAATTGTTAACAAGTAGGTTTCCATATGCACATGGAAGGTCATCTGATTAAATTTCTGTATGACAGAATTCTGGTTTTGCAGCTGAATGTGGCCAGTAACTTGAAATTGATTTCAGTAGATTTGTTTTTTGTTTTTTTTTTTGGCATGGGCAGGGACTGGGACGAGAA
This sequence comes from Tamandua tetradactyla, assembly GCF_023851605.1. NCBI lineage: Eukaryota > Metazoa > Chordata > Mammalia > Pilosa > Myrmecophagidae > Tamandua > Tamandua tetradactyla. The sequence continues at coordinate 28,802,611 of NC_135348.1, read as the reverse complement.
CCCGGTTCTCCGGCTTGGCAGGAGAGAACTCTGCCAAGGTGTCACCATCGCCTGCCCGGTTTCAGTTGATTTTGTCTATACTGCTTATGTTTAAAGTATAACAAAATTTTTAAAAAAAGAAAAAATGGAAACAAATTACCTACTGTGAAATCACTTCTTTCCTGTACACAGTAGCAAATCAAATATTTAAGTTAGAATAAATTTCTTTCTAAAAATATGTTAGAAAATGAAATGCAATTTTGCCATAGTACATATGTTGTATTGTTATAAAAACAGCGAAATACTTTAAAATCTTAAAATCTAGTAAAAACTTGATGATATATAAATTTGCTATCCATTTTTGTTTGCTTGCTAAATCCTTTCTGGAATGAGATATGAATATACCGATAAATGTATGTTACTTTAAATTGACAGTGCTTTAAAAAAAAATTCTTTATTGTATTAGAGACCTGAAATTTTTTTTTTCTGCCCTCCCCCCTAGTTTTTAAACAGCTTTATTAATACACTGGACAATCCATCTGAAGTGTAAGTCAGTGGTGCTTGGTATAATCAGAGAGTTGTGTATTCATCACTGTTTTGGTTTGCTAATGCTGCTGGAATGTGATATACCAGAAATGGATTGGCATTTATAAAGGGGATTTATTAAGGTACAAGTTATAATTCTAAGGCCGTGAAAATGTCCAAATTAAGGCACCAGCAACCTTCTTGGAGGAAAGGCAGTATCCATGTTCTTCTGTCACATGGGAAGGCACATGGTGATGTCTGCTGGCCTCCCAAGTTGGTTTCAAAATGGCTCTCTCAGCTCCTGGGGTCCTTCTGACTTCTGCCAAGGAGCTTTCCTTCTACATCTCCATACATTTGTATCTAGGCTAGGCATCTGCTCTCTTTGTCAGCTTTTTTAAAGACTTCAGTAAACTAATTGAGACCCACCTTGAATGGGTGGGGTCACATCTCCATGGATACAGTCCAATCAAAAGGTCCCACCCTGAACAATAAATCTGACCCCACAAAATTGAACTGATTAAAAGAACGTGGAAAAAAATAAGAACATTGCTTTTTCACACATAGTGGTTTCAAACCAGTATAGTAATCAGTCATTTGAAAACATCCTCGTTGCTCAAAAAAATAAAAATAAAAAATCCCATACCCAGTATACTCCCATATTATTGTGACTTAGCTTAGTATAGTACGTTTTTTACAATTGATGCAAGAATATTATAGTGTTACTGTTAACTATAGTCCATAGTTTGCGTCAGTTGTATTTTTTCCTCATAAGCCACCCTATTCTTAACACCTTGTAATGATGACTTACATTTGTTTTAGTTTGTGTAAGAACATTCTTATATTTGTACAGTTATTCACAGTCACTGTCCACAACAGGGTTCATCATCTTGTATAGCCCATGTTTTATCATCTAGCTTTCCTTCTAGTGACATACACAACCCATACTTCCCCTTTTAACCTTAATCACCCGTATTTCAGAGCTGTTAGTTACCCTTACAGTAAAGTGCTACTATCACATCTATCCAGTGATATTTATCCTTTTACATGTTTTTGAAAAGAATTCTTTTGAGTCAAGAGAGTAGGTTAAAAAATTACTTGTTTGGCCAGATTATTTGGGGAATTAGGGTATTCTAATAAATTAGTGACCACAGTTTAGTTTTTAGAAGTGATAGATAATACTGTGTTTACAGAAGAAACATCATAACCTTAATAGGGTACTGAGTTTAATGTTCATTTCTGTAGATATTTAAAAAACTTGCACTCCTTCTGAGTCATTATTGGGGTCCGCACAAGCTTAGTTATTTGAAGAGTTGCCATCCCAACTATGGTTCTAAATCACTGGACAGTTTCTCTCTGGACAGTTCCTAGAGAGGCAGACTTGGTGCCCTGTGTGATTGGAGGACTGAAGAGCTGCTGAAGAGTCTATTTCTCCTTAATGTGCATTCTTACTTCCTGTAATTCTTCTTCTGACAATGCAGTTTCAGACAAAGCATCAATTCAAATCTCTGTTCATGAAAGCATTTTTGAATCTAAAAGGCAAGTATAAAGGGATCATGTGTATAAAGGCTGTTTGTTCAGAATATTTTTTCTCTCATAACCTGCATGACTCTCCTTTTTTCTTATTTCTTTTAAGACTCTGCTCAAATGTCTTCCAAATGTTAAAGAGGGTTTTTATGATTTAGAAGCCCTCCCTAACTCTCTTTATTTTTTCCCCCACTTTGTTTTTCTTTATAGTGCTTAATACCATATGATGTATAGTATATTTAATTATATTATGTCTTCAGGAATTAAAATGTAGGTTTCATGAAGGTAAGGGCTTTGTTCTGTTAACTGCAGTATCCTCATTGGATAAAGTTATTTATAGATATTAGATGTTTGATAAATATTTGTTGCATGGACAATCAGTGATTACAGAGCAAAAGGGAAAGATCTTTGGATTGTATGTTTGCGTAAAGATTTTTGGAGAAGGGAGGTAAGCTGGGTCTTGAAATTGTAGTACATTATTACGTGAAGTGATTGTAGAATATTGGGCAGAACCTGTCTTATCTGATAAGACCTAGGAAGTTTCACTTATGAATGGATCTAAGTATTAGTTGTTTACATGGCCTTTCATTCCAAAAGCATAATCAGAGGAAATTTTTATTTTTGTTTCTCTTTCGTTGGCTGGTTTAGCATTTAGCATTGGAGGAAAAATGACATCTGGATTAAATGAGTTTGTTCAGTGGAGCCTGCTGAATCAGAATCTCCAGAGAGCAGGGCTTCTGTGGGGCATCGGTAGCTTTATAAAGCTCTACAGCTGATTCTGACACGGAGTTAGGAGTGAGAATTTATTATTTAATTAATTTAATCTATTATTCTAGATTTATAATATAAAACACGAATATAAAATGTTAGAAGGAAAACAATTATGTAGTTTGTTGTTGCTTTGTGAGTATTTTTCAGAAAAAAAGTTTGAAAATCCAGTTGAATTCCTGGAATTTGATTAGGTATGCTGAGAAGCTGGTGTGGGAGAGCAGGTCTCTTCACTAATCAGTGAGCCTAGCCAACCCCAAGCATTCATGTCTAAATACGGCTTTGCTCTCTATTTATAGGCAGTAACCCTGTCAAAGAGAGAAAAGTCTTAGTTTCTTAGTGAAAAACGGTTCTGAAAAGAATGTCAGTTGCCAGTACTGATGGTGAGAAGAACAGGTGAAGAGGTTTAAGAAAGTGATGGTTCTTATTATAAATATTGGGGTGTGGAAAGGGTTTTATGCTGAGGTTGTATTTTTTATTATGGGGTATTTCCCTGGATTGTGAGCTGTACACTTGGGTATTTGTGAGCTGTTTTATGATGTATATTGTGCAAAACTGTATTGAAGTTGTAACTTCAAAACAAAACAAAACAAAACTAGTTTAACTTGTTCCAAATGGATTTTTCCCTCTGGATAAGGTGAATAATTATATTGTTTGGTACTTAAAATGTGAGATTAAAATAATTCTTTAGAATTTTAATCTAATAAGACAATCTTTTTCTTTTTTTGTCCATTTGAAAGTAAAACAAAAGTTGAAGTGAAGAAATGAATGATGGAAAGTTAATATTTCTATTACCTGATATACTCTACTCCTCTGAGATTTTATTTGGCTGTTACAATATGTACAAATCTTGAGTTGAGAAAATTAGAAATTTCTATCAAAACCTACTGGGGAGACTATAATCTCGATTGAAGTCAGTGATATTTTTAATCTTGGAGATTCCATTTAATTTAATACAGACGAGATTGTGTAAACATTCCTGTGTGACATCTGTAAAGAAGAGTTATTTTATTTGATTATATAAAAGGAGAAATGAAAGTTTGCTTTTAAAATATAGACCTAGAAAAAAAGGCTTAGGGTTAGTTGTCTACTTCCGCAAAAATGTTTTTTTCCTCACCTGATAGTGGCTTACACTTAATGTGGCAGTCATTATTATTTTTCAGAGAGATGGCATTGGGGATTACTAGATCTCCTTTGATTATCAATGCTTGAGGACTGAGTCAGAATCTTTAAGATGGGGAAATGAAAGTAAATTAGCATTTATTGAACATTGGTTTTGAAGTAAATTTTCTGCTAAGCTTTTTACACATTAGGTGACAGAAACCTTGCAGCACTTCATTGAGCAAATCTCATAAATTAGCCAATACTTAAATAATTACATTGTTTAAAATATATTTCTCATTGCTTCGCATATCTGCTGTATGTCAGATCTACTATATCTGGGCATATGGGTTCTCAAAATGCAAAATAAGGAATAAAGACCATAGGACTTGTCGAAAAAAAAAGGGTTGGCACAACATTTAAAAATTTCCTTACTGACATTAAAAGCAAAGATATGAATCTCATAAAAATGGTAGCACAGTTTACACGTTAAATTGCTAGCAAATGCATAAATACTAAAAATACATCACTTTACCTTGAAAAAAGACCTAAAGTTTGTGGAAGTGAGCTGTGAAAGTATGTACCTTGTGAGTTACTGTGAAGTGGCAGAAGGAGGGTTATTTGAAATCTAACAGAAAGTATTAACACCAGATGTGGATGGGTGTGGCTCAGAGCCTACAGGGTGAAGGTTCCTGGTGAGTGTTTGAGGTGTGTGCCTGTGTGCTGTGCTTTCTTACATGGTTGTAAGATGAAGTGTACTGTGTTCACCCAGAGTTTCTGGCAGATGGAATTCCATATAAGCAAACATGAAATTTGAAATTTAGTATTCTCAAAATTGTTCCATAATAAATCAGTCATGGTGGAGTATATTTGTGTTTTCAAAACAAGTGTTAGACTTTTCTAACTTAGTGGTATAGAGATCACATAGCCTATGCTTAGGTAGCTGGCTGTTCCTTTTACTCTGAAGTGTGGACATTTACTAAGCTAGAGAGAGCTCTGGTTTTCTTGTTTCTAGTACCTGAGATAGTACCACATTCTTTGCTTTCTTAGTTGCTCCTGTCACTGAATGATAACCAAGGAGACAAACTTTTTCTGACTTTGCTTTGTTAGAAGAAGCTTTGTACCCAAAGTGTCAAAAGTTTCAGGCTAAGTCATTAAGTCATTCTAAAGATTTTTGTGAAAGAGCTAAATAATGTTTGTTTGTTTGTTTGTTTGTTTTGGTGGTGGTTATTTCACCATACTGGGATTTTTGTTTTTTATTTTCTAAGTTTTACAGTGGGTAGGAAAATTTGCAGAAATATTTCAGAACTTTAAAAAGGACCATGGAATACATGAAAAGAAAACCATTAGGAAAATAGATCACTCCTTGGATCATTCACTCACTCAGCCTTCGTGGAATGCCTACTAGTGGACTGGGCTCATGCTACATGTTGGGGACATAGCAGTACCCTGTTCCCATGGAGCATTCTGGTGGCAGATCATTACTAGACTAATAAGATAATTTTGGATAGTGATAAGTGTTGGGAATAAAATAAAATCAGGGGATATGACAGTGACTAGGGATGGAAGCACTTTCATTGAGATAAAGAGGAAAAGCCTCTTTTAGATGACATCTGAGGGGACCCTCAATGACAAGAACTCAGTTTTAGAGAGAACAGCTGATGGATGCCTTGGAAGGAGCTTGGCATGTATGTGTGAGGAAAGGAAAAAGAAAGAACAGTACAATTGGAATACGATCAGCACAGTGGGAAGCAGGATGTGAGGAGATCAGAGAGAGAAGTAAGACTGTATTGTGGAGGGACACAGGGTTTTTTACTCCAAGGACAGAGGAAATCTATGGGGGTCTTACGCAGAAGACGGTCGTGAGTGAACTTCAGATTGTAAGGGATCCCTCTAGCTACTCTGTGGAGAAGAGATAAGGGCAGAAATGAAAACAGAGATACCCATTTGGGGCGCCTGCAGAAGTCTGACCCAAAGAGGATCTGGAGGTAGCCCAGGTGGAGGGGCAGTTGTGAGGGTAGGCAGTTTTGAGTTACTTGCTGATGGAAAGGATATGAGGTAGAAAGGAAAAGAAGAATCAAACATGGTTTCCACGTGTTTGGAGAGAGCAATGGTAAGTAGTGTTTTAAAACCAAGGAAAATACTATACATTTTTTAAGTGCAATTTTGAAACAGTTTTAATCCTAAAAAGAGGATGCCTGGTATGGATAGACACAGAGATTCAGCGCTGGAAAGTGTAGGTTTGAATCCTGACTGTGCTTTTTTTGTTGTTGTTACTTAGCCTTTTTATGACTCAGTTTACTTTTCAGTTGAAAAGGAAAACAATACTTACATGCCCTACTTAACAGATCAGATTAATGAGATACATGTGAAAGCACCTGCCGATGGTGGAGCACATGTATTAGTACTTGCTGTATTGTAGTTGTAATCCATTATGAACTTTAGTTTTAGGTGTTTGGTGTATTTTTTTGATGAATTGGCCTCCTCCTTATGTTTTCTTTACTTTATGTCTTGTTTATGTTATCCTCACTGTATATATTATTTTCTGTTTCATATTTTTATTTGCTTTATTTTGTTTTTGTATTTTTTTGTATTTTAGGAGAGGGTATATTTTGGTTCTACTTGGCTGCTTTTACATTTATACCTTTATAAGATTCCCTTAGTCTCCTTTTTTAAAAAATTTATGCTTTTACTATTTGTCAGCTTTAAATCCTCTGGGTCTCACTATATGTGAGGCAATGAAGAGCTTATTTATTCTACTTTCCTTTTTTTCCTATCTCTTTTCCTCATCTTTTTATTTTTACTTTATGAATATATCATTTTATATACTATTCAACTCTTATCAACAGCTTTGTTTTAAATTTAGTTCTATAATATAGTTAATATTCACCTGTAGACTTTTTAATTGAGGTTTTCCCAATCATCTCTTAGTTAGATGAAGGACATTGTCTAGTAGATTCTTCAGGAATGCTTGTGGAAATATTTCCTAAGTTCTTATATGTTTAAACTGTTTATCTAAAACCTTGACATTTGACAGACAACTTGACTACATATAAAATCCTTGATTCATACCTTCTTAAGTTTCTTGAAAACGTTGCTCTGCTGTTGTCTTACTTGTATCTTGCTGATGCCAATCTGATTTTCTTTCCATTGACTTGGTCCCTCTGCTTGGAGATCCAAGGATTCTTTATCTTTAAATCAAAATTGTTTTACCAGGCTATGTCTCTGTTAACTATTCTTGAACACTTTTCTCTGGTACATGGTTTCAGCATGTAGCTTGATATTTTCTTTTTGTCTTAGTTTGCCAGGCTGCTGTGAGAAACATCACACAGTGGATTGCTCTAAACACTGGAATTTATTTTCTTAGGGTTTCAGAGGTTTGAAGGTATATTTCCTCCTGGGGTAGTGAGTAGCTTTCTAATCTATCTCGTCATGATCCTTTGTTCTCCTGTCATATGGAGATATCCTTTTCTCTCTTTTGGGTTCCCACTGACTGCCACTAGCAGATTGTGAAATGGTTTAGAACAAGGAAATGGGGGTGGCATAGTGTCTTAGTTTGCCAAGCTGCTGTCACAAACCACAAACTGGTTTTGGCTTAATGAGTAATTTATTGGCTCAGGGCTTCAGAGGGCAGAAGTCCAAATGTAGGCGATGGCAAGACTATACTTTCTCTCTGAAATCTACAACATTCTGATTCTGCCTTGTTAGAATCTTTGTGGTTCCTTAGCTTGTATTTTAGCCTTGTGTCTCATGGTGATGTCCTCTTTCTTATACTCTGTTCCCGCTGACTTCCTGCTTCTTCCTGTGACTTTTTCCTTTTAAGGCTTTCAATAAGCCGAATTAAGACCTCCTTCATTCTGTTTGGCTACACCTTAACTAAAATATGAACTTCCAGAGGTCCTGTTTACAATGATTTTCACACCGATATGGAGATAGAGTAAGATTGAAATGTCTCAGTGGGGTACATAATTCAAACTACCATACTTTTAATTTAATTCAAGAGGTTTTCTTGAATTGCAGTTTTGAGTATTTTTTTCTTTTGTTCCATTCTTCAGAACTCTTTGCCTTTTGGATCTTTGCCTTTTCTCTGTATTTGTTACTTTTTCTTTGATTCTTTCTGCCTCTCTTCATTTCTGTTTCATTTGCTTGAGAAGTATCTCCATTTTCTTTGTCTCTTCAGATCATACCTGCTTCTCTAGAGCATCTTGTAATTTAGTCTTCATTTATTAGATGATTTTGTGTTTCTCTTTGGTTTCTTTCTTAAGTTCAGTTTGTTTCCATTTTACATGTCCCTGCTGTTTACCCAGTCTATTCTAAAGTTTTGAATTTTTCGTTTGGAGTGTTCTTTAGTATCTGCATTTATTTGGTTATTTTAAATTTGTGATGGAGTATTGTATTACAACATTCCTCTGTTTTATGACTAGGGTTTTTGGTATATTTTCATGTCAGAAAGTTTTTTACTTTTTTATTCCTTTTAACTTGGTAAAGGTTCTTTTTTTTTTTAATTTTGTATTGCTCATAGGTTTACTTATAAATAGGATGCAGATATACACGATATTTCAGGAACCTCTAAGCTAAGAATGCCTCTTCATCCCTGCTGTCTTTCCCAGACTCTTTTTGAAACTCAGCCTGGGCTCTCTAGGCAAAGCCTAGTTTCTCACAGGAAACCCTACTGGGTTCACTGGTTGGGCTTTCACTGTTTCTCGTTTACACCTGCTGGTCCCATTTCATCATGGACAGTGGGCTGTGAGCCTTCTGCCTAGTCATTTGTGTCCAGATCAAATTCGGATTCAACTTTTTGGTGGTGTTACTTCAGAAAATAGCTAGTTTTCCAAACAGCGTCTGACCTATCCTTGATGTGATTATACTTGTGGAGCTAGGAGTTGTGGTTCATCTGCAGTGTAGCCTTCAGATATTAATTGGGAGATCTTCTTGTCTGTCTTTTTCAGTTTCTGAATGTCAAACTGAAGAGAATCCTCACTGGTCTTACCAGCCTGGTCAGACTTGGTAGATGGCCAAGAGAATCGCAAGGTCCTGAGGCAACTTTTGAAAAGTTCTGGAGAGGATTCTGAGGGGAAAGGCTGGTTGGATCTCAAGTCCACTTTGGGAGAAAAGGGGTACTGTGGGGGGTGTGTGGGAGGAGGAGCATTGGGAAGTAGAAGTGACTCAGACTGGATCCAGCTGAGAGAGGTGGAGATAGGCTCCTGGGATCAGGGAAGGAAACTTTGATGAAGAGGAATTTCTTATTGGGTGGGGGGAGTGTCTGGAGGATTGGATAGGGATCTCTGGAGGTGACCTCTGGTGGGACACTGCGGGACAGGCAGGCAGTGTTCTTCAAATGAATGAGAAAGTCTGGGCCAGAGTTGTTAAGAGTAAGGAAAGGGACTATAAGGGGCTGTGCCTTCCCCGACTCCTCTTCTCACCTATCTCTTGAGCCGTGGAGTCTGGGGTTTTGGGGGTCTATAGGACAAGATGATCCAGGGCAAGAGCCAGAGACTGGCCTTAAGTCTGCTGGGTCACTGGAACCCTGGGCTAGAGATTAAGAGTTTTGGCTTCCTTTTTCTTATCATGTTATTTGGGATGGATTTTACCAGCAGTACATGCAGTTTTGTTTGGGGGTGGGATTTGGGTGGCTTACTCAGGCTCCTAGTTCAAGAGTAGTACCCTTTTTGGTTACTACAATGAAATGCAGTTTTTAAAATAAATGGCCTCTCTCAC